>NW_024108895.1:0-252451 GCF_013358895.1 Oreochromis aureus
ACTGCACAACACTCTTTTTGCAGAACTGTAAACACAACTCACTGCTTACACTCAATTACCAAATTTCCAACACACTCCTAGCAAAATTATACACATGTATGGCTATCATTAACACTATTTTGCCAACTGTCTGGCACACTTTCACATGTGAAAACTGTTTTAGATAATTAGTCCACTTTGCAATCAGCCTAAGCACTATAAACAGGCCACAGGTAAGCTGTCTATGTGGAGTACAATGGAAGGAGCAGCAAGAGTGAGAAGAGTGAGAATCAGAGGAGGCCGAGGAGAGGACGTGGAGGTGAAGAAGTTGGAGGAAGAGGACGTGGAGGAGCAAGAAGAGGACGAGGAGAGGAAAGAGGAAGGGTAAGAAGAGTAAGAAACAGAATAACTGATGACATCAGAGCTACAATAGTGGACCATGTCATCAACCATGGGATGACCCTGAGGGAAGCTGGCCAACGGGTTCAGCCTAAACTGAGCCGCTACACTGTGGCAGGCATCATTAGGACATTTCGAAATGAGAATCGGTAAGTACTTTGTAGCACTGCCATACTCTAATGAGACACACAACAGTACCATACATGCAAAATACTGAAATTGTTACTTTACAGAATTGCTAGACGTCCAGATGTTGGGGCAGAGGCAGAATGTTCACTCCAGAGCAAGAGACCCATATAGTGAACATGGTGATTGCCAATAATGCAATAAGACTGCGCGAAATACAGCAGCGATAATTGATAATGACACCATCTTTCAAAATATACACAGTGCAAGCATTTCTGCACTAAGTCATGTACTTATAGCGCCACAGAATAAGAATGAAGCAAATTTACAGAGTTCCTTTCGAGAGAAACACAGAACGTGTAAAGCAACTGCGATATGACTATGTGCAGGTAAGCTAGTGTCATTGGTTCTGAATTTGGAAGTGCATACTGTAGTGCTGTGCATGGGCCTGATGTGTTGCATTTGTTTTGTCTTGTCCAGAGAGTGATGGAACTAGAAGCAGATGCAATGGGACATGAGCTGTTTTTTGTGGATGAGGCCGGTTTTAACCTCAGTAAAACCAGGAGACGTGGCAGGAACATTATTGGACACCGTGCCATCATCAATGTCCCAGGACAACATGGTGGTAACATAACCATGTGTGCAGCTATAAGCCAAAATGGTGTTGTTCACCATCATGCAACCATAGGCCCATACAACACTGCACACATTATTGCATTCCTGGACACCATGCATGACATGCTCACTGTTCAGAGACCAGAGCAGACCCGATATGTCATCATATGGGACAATGTTAGTTTCCATAGGGCTGCTTTGGTCCGCAACTGATTTACAGACCACCCATCCTTCATGGCACTCAACCTCCCTCCATACTCTCCATTCTTAAATCCCATCGAGGAGTTCTTCTCTGCCTGGCGCTGGAAAGTGTACGACCGTCATCCTCATCAACAGGTAGCCCTTTTACAGGCAATGGAGGAGGCATGTGGAGATATTGACCAGGCATCATGTCAGGCCTGGATACGGCATTCAAGGAGATATTTTCCCCGGTGCCTTGGACTGGAGGATATCGCATGCGATGTGGACGAAATTTTGTGGCCGGACCCAGAAAGACAACATGATGTAGGCTGATTGTCTTTTTTTTTCCCTTTTTTTGTGAAATTCCTATTTTGTGTTCTGACTTTGTCTTGGTTTTGATGAGTGTGAATAAACACCAATACTTGAAATTTGGATCCTTGTATGTTTACATGACACTATGACAAAAGTGTGACCTCAAATTGACATCTGTACACAGAGAATGCAAAAGCCAGATGTGTTTTGTATTCATACCATCAGTGTGCAGTTGGCGCATTGTGTGCTTAGTAGATGATGGCTTGTGTGTACTGTTTGATACGAAAACACCATTTTTACGAAGGTGTGAAGAGTTAATCTAGCTGTGTTCGCTTTTGCAAGAGAACTACAATGTTTTGATAATTGGGTGACAGGTTTTCTTATTTGTGTGTAGAGTTTTGCAAAAATAGCCAATAGTTACAAAAAATGTGCTCAAGCCATCAGAAAAAACTGTAATAACTTGAAGAATAACTCATCCTGCACAGAAGCATAATTACCAGGAAAGCTTCCTAATGTGACTTCAGAATAAACTGCTGCATCAGCTGCAGGACTTGATTTTCCTGTGAGTGAAAAGAAGAATTTAAGACCAGATAAACATGTTGAACAACATTCACTGGAGGTGATGGCAGACTTTGTTTACCTGCTTTTTTCTTGGCTTTTTCTTTTTTGGGGTGTTTGACCTCAGCATACATCAGACTGTCCTCTAAAAGAGAAGTCAGAGCTCAGGATACATTTGATCAGCAGACATATGACACAAACCCAAAGCACTTGGATGTATATGGACTTAGAGGTGGATTTAAAAAAGCTGTGGATCACCCAGTTACCCCTATACAGAAAGTCTGGACTGGCTCTCTGTGTAGAGGGTCCAAGTTTCTGATTCCAGGAGGTTTTCCCCAACAGGTAAAACAGAAACTTAATTAAGTCTGTGGTGAGGAGACTCACCACGCTAAGAGTTACAAGTAGGAACCATTAATGAGATAATATGAGTAACACTTCACAAGGATTCCTTCATTGTTACACAAAAAGTTAAATGAAATATCCTGTATAAGTCTAAACTTTATATTCTCATCCGTTATGTTGATTAGCTTTATACTTTATTATATTGGAATAGAATTCTGAATGATTAACTATAAGAAAAATCACCTATAGGTATAATGAGCACTCTGTGTAACACTAACCATAAGGAGGTGGATGTTACAGTAAGTCGTTTATTTCACTCTTAGATGGAGATAAGCCAGAGGATCTGAACCTCATTGAAAAAGTAAACATTTAAATACATTTAAAGAAATAAAAATTGTTGCCAGTGACACCAAAGGTTATGTTTTTTTTAATTTGTTTCATTTTGTGCTTTGTGATCTGTGGTCTGGGGCAGAATCTGTGTGTGACCAGTTTCTGTGTGCACAGACAGCAATATGAACTCTGACCCCTACTCTCTCTGAGAGCAGGAGTGAGGCCCTAAGGAGGTAGTTTAAGATTTTAAAAGACAGAGAGATGTGAGAATCTCTGACTTCACCATGTATGATTAAAATTATGTAATATTGAGTGTACTGTGACTGATAAACACAGAGTGCTAAAGAGAAAAAGTTTATATGTGAATGAGCTAATAAGAAGTAAAACAGCATGTAAACTGAATGAGACATGAAGAAGAGCATGTGATTGAGCTAATAACAAACTCTACTGAAGAAAGTATATAAATGTACAATAAAGTGCAATCTGTGGATGACAAAATGTAATTATTGTAATGAAGTATTGAACTTTATTGAATCCAAAATCCAAAGAGACAAAGTTACACAAAACTCTGAGTGACCCTCGATGTGTATAAGATTCAACTCTGCTGATGTGTAGTGTGTAGCTAAGCTTGGTAAGTGAATAACTAAACTCCATGTTAACCTATAATTACCTGCAAAATAATAAATTGACACATTTCAGTACAAACACTGAATGAGACTGTTGTGACTGTACCTGCAGCTCCCGTCTTCACCTCAGAGTAAACAGCACTCTGCTCTGGTTTATGATGCTTCCCTGTGAAGATGATCAGATGAATCCACATAAGAAAATAACAAAAAGTTTTATAACCATTGATAAAATGTTTCTACATCAGCTTTTTGAAAACTCACTCTTCTTTCCAAGGGTTTTAAGTTCAATAAGAGAGTATGTGACATCTCTGGGGTCATCTGCTCCTGAAATGTGCATATTTAGTTAGAAGATTATAAACCCGTCACACAGAACATGAAATTCTCTGTTATTTCAGTGCAATTCAGTTTTATTTATATAGTGCCAAATGACAACAGTCATCTCAAGGCACTTTACATTGGTTATTTTTTTGTTTTGTTTTGGGATTTGTTTGTCTGTCCTGTTTGGTACTTTAGCAATTAAAATTATTGTCTGAAGGTCAAGAAAGATGCCCAGTGGATTTATTTTGCCAAGTGGATGATATTGGCTTTGCCGTATTGACCCACTTGACCTTTATCATTCTTATTCATTTATTTATTTATATCATTTTATTTTAAGTTATTACAGATGGGACAGATATGACTTGGGGATAAGGAAGGAAGGAAGGAAGGGAAAGAGGGACAGTAAAGAAATCAACTGGATCACCTGTTGAAAGAAAAAAAAAGAAAACAAGCAAAAAGAGAGCAACACAATAAACGCATCACTATTGCAGATAATTGTAAGTATCAGTAAATACTAAATATTGAATGTTATTGTGCAGCACGCAAGACCGACAGCGCACAATGTGCTTTGAGGTGGTGGCCAAGAGAGATATAGTTTGTGTCTGTGAACACCCGTGTGTACACCTGTGTGCGTGAGCGCACTTGTATTCAAAAGGTTTCTCCATGTAACGATCTGCTAAAGGGTGTGAGGAGCAATAGTCCCGTCCCCCAGGGCATGAAGTAGGCATGGAGGAGATCCAGGCCCCAAACATCCAGAGGGCTCCACAGCACGAGAGCCCAAGGAGGACTATCAGAGGGGCAACCGTGCCACCCTCCTGGAAAGAGCTGAGGAGAGCCCCAGACGTGGGGTCACCCAGCAGCCACGGCACAGAAGCCACAGGGGGCTGCAGTGACGTGCCCGCGCGCTCCACCATCAGCCAGTCACACCGGAGTGGCCTGAGCCCCGGCCCAGAGGCCTGAGGTCCGAGGGCCCCCACCCCTCCGGAAGGGGCCCAGCTGGGAGTGTGGTGGGGGGAGAGGCATTTTATATTGTAAGGAAATGATCCTGTAACAATACAAAGAAGACCCAACAATTAGACAACCCCTCTATGAATAAGCACTTGGTGAATATGGGAAGGAAAAACTCCCTTTTAACAGGAAGAAACCTCTGGCTGAACCACAATCAGGGAGGCGCAGCCATCTACCGTAACTGGTTGGGTGTGAGGGGAGGAAGAAAGGACGAAAGACATGCTGTGGAAGAGAGCCAGAGATTAATAATAACTCATGATGAAATGATAAATGGTGTATAAACACAGTGAGTGAAAAAGATGAATGCAGAAGAAACCTTCAGTGCATTATGGGAATCCCCAATCAGTCTAGACCTACTGCAGCATAACTACATACTTTATCTAAAAGGGAAGGTTTCAGCTATCAGGAAGGGGCTCAGGGTAGAGCCACTACTCCTTCACATCGAAAAGAGCCAGTTGACGTGGTTTGGGCATCTGAAAAGGATGTCTCCTGTGCGCCTTCTGGGTGAGGTGTTCTGGGCATGTCCCACCGGAGGCCCTTGGGGCAGACCCAGGACACACTGGAGAGATTATATCTCTTGGCTGGCCTGGGAATGCCTGGGTGTTCCCCCGGACAAGCTGGAGGAGGTAGCTAGGGAGAGGGAGGTCTGGGCTTCTCTGCTTAGGCTGCTGCTGTTGCAACCCAGCCCCAGATAAGTGGAAGAAGATGGTTAGAAGGTTTTAATCCTAATCTTAAAAGTACAGAGAGAGGGTGTCTGTCGTCCGAATCCAAACTGGGAGCTGATTCCACTGAAAAATGAAGGCTCTACCTCTCATTCTACTTTTAAATAATCTAGGAAAAACAGGAGGAATAGGAGAAGGACAGAGGGTCGATAAACAGAGTCCCTGTCAGTTCTCTCACTACAGCATTTTGGATAAACTGAAGGCTACAAATAAAAAAAAATCGAATACCATTTGCTGATTCGTCTATTTGTGTGACTGATTCATAGAGATCAGCAGTACCTAAAGAATAAAGAAAGAATAAAGTCATGGTCATATTAATCATTATAATAAAAACCAAAAGAGAGTTTCATTAATTCTGTCTGATTCAAAACGAGGACTATAATGTAACACTCATATTACTGTTATTGTTTGTGTTTATATGATATAGAACAAAAGGATTCTTCAGTTGAGTTAAAGATACAATCAGGTTTGTAAAATCCTGTTTATTTCTGATTTCATTTGCATGTGTCACTCAGCTGTTTCAATGTTTGTTCAACTGGATTTTGATTTTTAAATTAAATTAACTGCTGCACAAACTGAACCTAAGAACTGTTTGTGTTAATGAAGACTGAATAAAAAGTCCACATTAATAATGATAATATTATTTAAATGCTTTAAATACTGACCAGGATGAAGAGAGTCGTACACATGAGTTTCATTCTGGTTGACTCCATGATTTGTGGAGGAGCCCAGACTGTGACTCTCAGACTGGATCGACCTAAAACATGAAATAAACACAATAAACTCAAAAGTAACAGATGTTTGTTTAAAATAATAATAAAAAGTATTTTACCAACCTGGTGAAGCAGGAATCTGTGAAAGAGACAAATGTTATTACACATGTTTGTCATGTATAAATTGTTCCACTGATATTTAGTGTCATGAGATCAGAATACATGTATATGTGTGAATAATTAAAGTGTATGTAGTAAACTAGAAAGCGAAAATTTCAGAAGAAATTTTATGTGTGCCTATGCCGCTGCTAATCACTGTAGTTGCCATTCATACGGCTACAGAGAGCAAAACTCAGAAGAGCAGCCATTCTCCACCATGAACTATGGTAAAACAAACACCGCTCACGCTTCACAGATGACAGCTTACAGTTTTGTGTAAAGATGAAGTTACCGTACAGCGCCGATTTGCAGGCGCTGTGCACACAGGTTCATGAGCAGAAGTCCCATTGCACCACGGCAGACCCGACAATGTTTGCATGAACACGCTTTGAAGCATTACATTATGGACCACTTTTCACACATGCATTCACTTTTTGTTTTTGTTATTTTTACACAGTGTTCTGAATTATGAACAATGGTCTACAGCCAATCTTGTGTATTATTATACAAACTTTGGTTGTGAGATTCAGATAACTATTTAATAAAAGCTAAATATTTTATATGAGAGTAAGAAAGAAAAGTATATCTTTGTGTCCACCTTTCTCTGTTAATGCCCTACCTGGCCCCCTGGCAAAAGCTTTGCTAGATCCGCCCCTGCACAGTTACCAGCTGTCAGCTACACAAAAAAGGAGCTTGGTGTTTACAGGAGTGCAGAATTATTAGGCAAATCAGTATTTTGTCCACATCATCCTCTTCATGCATGTTGTCTTACTCCAAGCTGTATAGGCTCGAAAGCCTACTACCAATTAAGCATATTAGGTGATGTGCATCTCTGTAATGAGAAGGGTGTGGTCTAATGACATCAACACCCTATATCAGGTGTGCATAATTATTAGGCAACCTCCTTTCCTTTGGCAAAATGGGTCAAAAGAAGGACTTGACAGGCTCAGAAAAGTCAAAAATAGTGAGATATCTTGCAGAGGGATGCAGCAGTCTTAAAATTGCAAAGCTTCTGAAGCGTGATCATCGAACAATCAAGCGTTTCATTCAAAATAGTCAACAGGGTCGCAAGAAGCGTGTGGAAAAACCAAGGCGCAAAATAACTGCCCATGAACTGAGAAAAGTCAAGCGTGCAGCTGCCAAGATGCCACTTGCCACCAGTTTGGCCATATTTCAGAGCTGCAACATCACTGGAGTGCCCAAAAGCACAAGGTGTGCAATACTCAGAGACATGGCCAAGGTAAGAAAGGCTGAAAGACGACCACCACTGAACAAGACACACAAGCTGAAACGTCAAGACTGGGCCAAGAAATCTCTCAAGACTGATTTTTCTAAGGTTTTATGGACTGATGAAATGAGAGTGAGTCTTGATGGGCCAGATGGATGGGCCCGTGGCTGGATTGGTAAAGGGCAGAGAGCTCCAGTCCGACTCAGGCGCCAGCAAGGTGGAGGTGGAGTACTGGTTTGGGCGGTATCATCAAAGATGAGCTTGTGGGGCCTTTTCGGGTTGAGGATGGAGTCAAGCTCAACTCCCAGTCCTACTGCCAGTTTCTGGAAGACACCTTCTTCAAGCAGTGGTACAGGAAGAAGTCTGCATCCTTCAAGAAAAACATGATTTTCATGCAGGACAATGCTCCATCACACACGTCCAAGTACTCCACAGCGTAGCTGGCAAGAAAGGGTATAAAAGAAGAAAAACTAATGACATGGCCTCCTTGTTCACCTGATCTGAACCCATTGAGAACCTGTGGTCCATCATCAAATGTGAGATTTACAAGGAGGGAAAACAGTACACCTCTCTGAACAGTGTCTGGGAGGCTGTGGTTGCTGCTGCACGCAATGTTGATGGTGAACAGATCAAAACACTGACAGAATCCATGGATGGCAGGCTTTTGAGTGTCCTTGCAAAGAAAGGTGGCTATATTGGTCGCTGATTTGTTTTGGTTTTGTTTTTGAATGTCAGAAATGTATATTTGTGAATGTGGAGATGTTATATTGGTTTCACTGGTAAAATAAATAATTGAAATGGGTATATATTTGTTTTTGTTAAGTTGCCTAATAATTATGCACAGTAATAGTCACCTGCACACACAGATATCCCCCTAAAATATCTAAAACTAAAACTACTTCCAAAAACTTTCAGCTTTGATATTAATGAGTTTTTGGGTTCATTGAGAACATGGTTGTTGTTCAATAATAAAATTATTCCTCAAAAATACAACTTGCCTAATAATTCTGCACTCCCTGTATTTGTCTCTCAGAAACGGTTCATAACTTCCCTTCAACTCATTCATGTCACCTAAAGGGTAAACCTGTTTCTCCATCACCTGTTCACCTCTGATGATTCAGTAAGGACATCTGGTTTGGAACAGCCGTTTTTACAGCTGTGACTCCAGCAAACATCAGCTGATACTAGAAATTAAAAGCAAATGAATTCTAACAACAGCTGATCAAGCTTAAACGTGCAGCTGTTGTTTAGCGCGATAAACAAACAAGAGCGAAAAGCCGATCATTGATCAGTTTCATGATTGAAGTTGCAACAGGCAGAGAATGACAGGGGAGGCTTCGTAACGACAGAATAAATCGTAATATTTTCTCTGAATGTGGCACGATTCCGTTTGTACGGCAACTCTACGAACTAACCCTTATGAATAAAATAAAGTTCAACGTCAGTAACTTAGCGCAAGACACAGCTGTATACAAACTCCCGTCGTGCTAGCTAGCACGCAGTACGATTGTAAAAAGTCAGCACAATGAAAACAAACTACACCTAAACTCGGTTTATATCTGACCCAAATAGAGTGCAGGTCATAACTTCTTACCTGAAATTCAGTTCACCTCACGCTCCTGCCTTCGCTTTCCCTGATCCACGATTGACCTCCGCGTTAGCAAACACGGTCGATCGGCGGTAGCCTCACCGCCTTTTATGTCTCGTTCGTGGCATGTCCTTTCTGTCACACACCGGTGGATAGCTGCCCTCTGTTGTAGCTCCACCACCAAACAACTCAGTTATTTTTTCCACATCGACATCAGCTGATACTAGAAATTAGAAGCAAATGAATTCTAACAACAGCTGATCAAGCTTAAACGTGCAGCTGTTGTTTAGGCGATAAACAAACAAGAGCGAAAAAGCCGATCATTGATCAGTTTCATGATTGAAGTTGCAACAGGCAGAGAATGACAGGGGAGGCTTCGTAGAACGACAGAATAAATCGTAATATTTTCTCTGAATGTGGCACGATTCCGTTTGTACGGCAACTCTACGAACTAACCCTTATGAATAAAATAAAGTTCAACGTCAGTAACTTAGCGCAAGACACAGCTGTATACAAACTCCCGTCGTGCTAGCTAGCACGCAGTACGATTGTAAAAAGTCAGCACAATGAAAACAAACTACACCTAAACTCGGTTTATATCTGACCCAAATAGAGTGCAGTTCATAACTTCTTACCTGAAATTCAGTTCACCTCACGCTCCTGCCTTCGCTTTCCCTGATCCACGATTGAAACGACAGAGAGAGTCCCTCGCTATCCATTTGCAGCCAAGTGCGGCAGCTAGCTAGGTAGCCGGCTAGCTGTCAGGCAGGACCGACGTCGTCAGAGCACTGTCGCTAAATATGGGATGTCTTGATAAAACAAGCAGATATTTGAAGTTTACACACCTACATTCTCGCCTGAAAATATCTTAAAAGTTTATTTTGTGACCTAGAAACACGAATAAAAGACATATAAAACGAAGTGGTGGCCGCCATTGTTCACTCTGTAGAGGCGTGCTATGAATTGTGGGATATGGAGTTTTCAACACAAGGATAAATCTTTTCGGCTGTACTACTCCCGGTATACCACTAGAGAGAGCCAAGACACCACAAATGAAGTCTGTTTATTTGGCGCCAAAAGATGAATTGGCCTAAATTTGTACTAAAATATTAATATTTAAAAACTATAAAAGTCATAAACACCAAAAGTCACAACATAATAGTCCAGCTCCAGCCGCACAAAATGATCTAACATATGTAATCCTAATGTCAAAACTGTTTGGCAGAGGAGCGCGGGAAAATTTTCACTAAAATATTAATATTTTAAAAACTATAAAATTCATAAACACCAAAAGTCATAGCACACCATTCCAGATCCGCCGCACAAAATGCGGTAACATATATGAAGCTTGTCTCAAAACTGCGGGCGTGATACGTGCCGAAATTTAGGCGGAAGATGGAGAATAATAATAATAACTAGAAAGCGAAAATTTCAGAAGAAATTTTATGTGTGCCTATGCCGCTGCGAATCAGTGTAGTTTGACATTCATACGGCTACAGAGAGCAAAACTCAGAAGAGCAGCCATTCTCCACCGTGAACTATGGTAAAACAAACACCGCTCGCGCCTCACAGATGACAGCTTACAGTTTTGGGTAAAGATGAAGTGAGTTTGCACAGCCCCGATTTGCAGATGCTGTGCACACAGGTTCATGAGCAGAAGTCCCATTGTACCACGGCAGACCCGACAATGTTTGCATGAACACTCTTTGAAGCATTACGTTATGGACCACTTTTCACACATGCTTGGTGTACCCACACAGCCGGCTGTAGCTTTTCAACTGACAGCCCGACACACACCCAAAAACAGCCGAAGAGCACAGACTTTACGCCCGTGGGTCCACCTCCCCTGCAGCGGCACTGCAGACCACGCCCGCCACACACATCAAACACGTAAAATAAATATTTATGCACTTTTGCATTTACTTTTTGTTTTTGTTATTTTTACACAGTAAATGATTAACAATGGTCTACAGCCAATCTTGTGTATTATTATACAAACTTTGGTTGTAAGATGCAGATAACTATTTAATAAAAAGCTAAATATTTTATACGAGAGTAAGAAAGAAAAGTATATCTTTGTGTCCCCTTTCCTGTTAATGCCCTACCTGGCCCCTGGCAAAAGCTTTGCTAGATCCGCCCCTGCACAGTTACCAGCTGTCAGCTACACAAAAACAGGAGCTGGGTGTTTATTTGTCTCTGAGAAACAGTTCATAACTTCCCTTCAACTCATTCATGTCACCTAAAGCAGGGCTCGCATAAAATTTCAAAATCCCTGGTAGCCCTTCGGGAGGCACTCTTCAGTTTTGGTAATAAATTTAAGTAGCCCGAAAAAAAAAAAGAGGACAATTTTGGATTGATGTTTTGTTTCCTTTACAATATTATACATTAAAGTATAATATTGTAAAGGAAACAAAACATCAATCTAAAAATATTTAAAACACAAATTACAACAACAATTTCAATCATCAACTCAAATATTTGGTTCTAATTGAACAAATTTCTATGAACTTGTAAGAACTGTACAACAGGAATCAGTCTGTGTCAGATCCTTATTTTTGACATTTCCACTGAAATCACAGGTAAGAGGCAAGTGCAACCAAGATCTAGGCCATTTGCTTTTTGAAGTTTGCAAAGACTGCTAAATTTTGCCAGTGGTAGTTCACTCTTTGCAACATAGTAGGCTGTTCTAAACAGATTTTTCAGGACTTCTTGTTATGCTTGGTTTATTTTTAGTATGCTTTTGCAATTGGTGTTTGTTCTGGGAAAGATATTGCAGACTGGGCAATAATGCATTTCTTGCATTTGTCATGGGTTCTGATGGGGTCTTTCTTAAAATGACTGGTCCCAGTAACAAAGGCGCTTGTCGACTCAGAAATCGAGGGAAACTCACAACACACCCGGCAGAACATGAGGTTATTTAGCTCGCCGTATTCCAGCCACATAAATTCTTTAGTCCATGAAACCATAAAGCTGCGCTTTCTTTTTCCCTCATAGTCTGATTTGTCATAACTTTTCCGTTTTGTGGTTGGCTTTTCTTTGGCTGCCCTTCTTCACCCTGACCTCTCTTGTTTGGCTCTGCAGAACTAAAATACCTGCTTAAATCCATCTGCTCTTACATGCATACTTACATAACGATCAGCAATTCTCTGCGTAATCAGCCTCTATCACGTTTAAGCTTGCTGCAGGAGATTTCGCTTGTCATGTTTGATAGTAAGCTAACGATTGATAAGACGATGTCAGAGGAATTGGTGTGCAATTAATCTGTGACTTACCAATTAGTGCTGTCGCTCTCTACACACAGTTAGCGCAAAGTGAAAGTGAAAGCAAAAACAAGCGCAAATTCAAACGCGATTTCAATGTGTCACATATTGACAGTGGCTCATCGATGCCGATGACATAATTACTCAGCTACATTTGCGAAAGAATGCAAAAGCATTGACATATCTTTCCCTCCCATGATAGCCCCGACGGGCAGGGCTGAGATGGATTTTGGTAGCCCGATTGGAAAAATCGCTAGCCCGGGACGCCGGGCTAGCGATTTTATGCGAGCCCTGTAAAGGGTAAACCTGTTTCTCCATCACCAGTTCAGCTCAGATGATTCAGTAAGGACATCTCCTGGTTTGGACCAGCCGCAAAATTAAAATCAAATGAATTCTAACAACAGCTGATCAAGCTTAAACGTGCTGCTGTTGTTTAGCGCGATAAACAAGAGCGAAAAGCCGATCGTTGATCAGTTTCACGATTGAAGTTGCAACAGGCCAGAGAATGACAGGGGAGGCTTCATAACGACAGAATAAATCGTAATATTTTCTCTGAATGTGGGGACGATTCCGTTTGTACGGCAACTCACGGACTAACCGTTATGAATAAAATAAAGTTCAACGTCAGTAACTTAGCGCACACAGCTCTATAGAAACTCCTGTGCAATTCATAACTTCTTACCTGAAATTCAGTTCACCTCACGCTCCTGCCTTAGGTTTGCCTGATCCACGATCTACCACCGGTCGATCGGCGGTCCCCTCGCCGCCTCCTATGTCTCGTTCCCGCATGTTTTTCTGACACACACCGGTAGATAGCTGCTCTCTGTTGTAGCTGCGCGTTAGCCAAGACCAAACAACTCAGTTATTATTTCCACATCGAGCGGCGCTAGCTAGCGGCGCTAGCTACGCTTAGCTAGTTAGCCGGCAACATCGTCAGATATAATATGGGATGTTTTGACAAAACGAGCAGATATTTGAAGTTTACACACCTACATTCTCGCCTGAAAATATCTTAAAAGTTCATTTTGTGACCTAGAAACACGAATAAAAGACGTTAAAAAGCGAAGAGGTGTCCGCCATTGTTGAACTCGGCAGAGGCGTGCTATGCATTATGGGATATTGAGTTTAAAAACAAGCATACAGATTTCGGCCGTACTACTCCCGGTATACCACTAGAGAGAGCCAACCCACCACAAATAAAGTCTGTTTCTATGGAAATTGGCCTAAATTTGCACTAAAATCTAAATATTTCAAAAACTATAAAAGTCATGAACACCAAAAGTGTATACCATACTAGTCCAGCTCCAGCCGCACAAAATGATCTAACATATGTAACCCTATTGTCAAAACTGTTAGGCAGAGAGGCGCGGGGAAAATTTTCACTAAAATATTAATATTTAAAAACTATAATAGTTATAAACACCAAAAGTCATAGCACACCATTCCTGATCCAGCCGCACAAAATGAGGTAACATATATGAAGCTTGTCTCAAAACTGCGGGGCGAGATTCGCTGCAAAATTTCAGGCGGAAACTGGAGAATAATAATAATAATAATAATAATAATAATAATAATAATAATAAATCCGACGAATAGTAATATGTGTGCCTCTTGTCATAGGCACACATAATAACTAGAAAGCGAAAATTTCAGAAGAAATTTTATGTGTGCCTATGCCGCTGCTATTCAGTGTAGTTTGCCATTCATACAGCTACAGAGAGCAAAACTCAGAAGAGCAGCCATTCTCCACCATGAACTATGGTAAAAACAAATACCGCTCACGCTTCACAGATAACAGCTTACAGTTTTGTGTAAAGATGAAGTTACTTCGTACAGCGCCGATTTGCAGACGCTGTGCACACAGGTTCATGAGCAGAAGTCCCATTGTACCACGGCAGATCCGACAATGTTTGCATGAACACGCTTTGAAGCATTACGTTATGGACCACTTTTCACACATGGTTGGTGTACCCAAACAGCCGGCTGTAGCTTTTCAACTCACAGCCGGACACACACCAAAAAACAGCCGAGAGAGCACAGACTACGCCCGAGAGGCGTGATTGCAGGTGCCGCTCAGGTGGGTCCACCTCCCTGCAGCGGCACTGCAGACCACGCCCGCCACACACATCAAACACGTAAAATAAATATTTATGCACTTTTGCATTCCCTTTTGTTTTTGTTATTTTTACACAGTGTTCTGAATGATGAACAATGGTCTACAGCCAATCTTGTGTATTATTATACAAACTTTGGTTGTAAGATTCAGATAACTATTTAATAAAAGCTAAATATTTTATATGAGAGTAAGAAAGAAAAGTATATCTTTGTGTCCACCTTTCTCTGTTAATGCCCTACCTGGCCCCTGGCAAAAGCTTTGCTAGATCCGCCCCTGCACAGTTACCAGCTGTCAGCTACACAAAAAAGGAGCTTGGTGTATATTTGTCTGTCAGAAACAGTTCATAACTTCCTTCAACTCATTCATGTCACCTAAGGGTAAACCTGTTTCTCCATCACCAGTTCAGCTCTGATGATTCAGTAAGGACATCTCCTGATTTCATCTTCATGCTCCAGCAAACATCAGCTGATACTAGAAATTAAAATCAAAAGAATTCTAACAACAGCTGATCAAGCTTAAACGTGCTGCTGTTGTTTAGCGCGATAAACAAACAAGAGAGAAAAGCCGATCATTGATCAGTTTCATGACTGAAGTTTCAACAGGCGAGAGAATGACAGGGAGGCTGTCATAAAGTTCAACATCGGTAACATCGGTAACTTAGCCCGCACACAGCTGTATACAAACTCCGTAGTGCTAGCTAGCACGCAGTATGAGTTATTGTAAGTGATTGAAAAAGTCAGCACAGCGAAAATAAACTACACCTAAACTCGGTTTATATCTGACCCAAATAGAGTGCAGGTCATAACTTCTTACCTGAAATTCAGTTCACCTCACGCTCCTGCCTTCGCTTTTCCTGATCCACGATTGACCTCCGCGTTAGCAAACACCGGTCGATCGGCGGTAGCCTCACCGCCTTGTATGTCTCGTTCGCGGCATGTCCTTTCTGTCACACACGGTGGATAGCTGCCCTCTGTTGTAGCTCCACCACCAAACAACTCAGTTATTTTTTCCACATCGACCAGCATCATCGGCCCATATAAAGCGAAAAATAAGTCCAGCTAAGACACAGACCCTTGCCGAGCGATCGGGCGATTAAACAAATTTTAGCCACCTCACTATCAGCCAAGCCTGGGTGGTTTTTCACGAAGGGTCGCTAGCCGCGCTAAGCTAGCGGCGCTAAGCTAGCGGCGCTAAGCTAGCTAGCCAGCCAGCTATCAGCAACACGTAAGAGAACTGTTGCTAAATAAACTACACCTAAACTCGGTTTATATCTGACCCAAATAGAGTGCAGGTCATAACTTCTTACCTGAAATTCAGTTCACCTCACGCTCCTGCCTTCGCTTTTCCTCATCCACGATTGACCTCCGCGTTAGCAAACAGCGGTCGATCCGCGGTAGCCTCACCGCCTTGTATGTCTGATTTCGCGGCATGTCCTTTCTGTCACACACGGTGGATAGCTGCCCTCTGTTGTAGCTCCACCACCAAACAACTCAGTTATTTTTTCCACATCGACCAGCATCATCGGCCCATATAAGCGAAAAATAAGTCCAGCTAAGACACAGACCCTTGCCGAGCGATCGGGCGATTACACAAATTTTAGCCACCTCACTATCAGCCAAGCCTGGGTGGTTTTTCACGAGGGGGCGCTAGCTAGCTAAAGCAGTGGCGCTAGCTAGCTAGCCCGCTATCAGCAACACTTAAGAGAATTGTCGCTAATATGGGATGTCTTGATAAAACGAGCAGATATTTGAAGTTTACACACCTACATTCTCGCCTGAAAATATCTTAAAAGTGTATTTTGTGACCTAGAAACACGAATAAAAGACATATAAAACGAAGTGGTGTCCGCCATTGTTTGACTCGGTAGAGGCATGCTATGAATTGTGGGATATGTAGTTTTCACCAAGCATGGCACCCTTTAGGCCGTACTACTCCCGGTATACCACTAGAGAGAGCCAACACACCACAAATGAAGTCTGTTTCTATGGTGCCAAAAGCAGAATCTTTCTCAGGAGCCTAGAAATTGGCCTAAATTTGCACTAAAATCTAAATATTTCAAAAACTATAAAAGTTATAAACACCAAAAGTCACACCATACTAGCCCAGCTCCAGCCGCACAAAATGATGTAACATATGTACCCCTATTGTCAAAACTGTTTGGCAGAGGAGCGCGGGAAAATTTTCACTAAAATATTAATATTTAAAAAACTATAATATTCATAAACACCAAAAGTCATAGCACACCATTCCAGATCCAGCCGCACAAAATGAGGTAACATATATGAAGCTTGTCTCAAAACTGCGGGTCGAGATACACTGCAAAATTTCAGGCGGAAAAAGGAAAATAATAATAACTAGAAAAATTTGCATTTCCTGCGAAAATGCTGTGTGGATGCCGGAACGCTGAAGCTGTCTGCTGAAAATGACTGAAAAAGATGAAAAGCTGCAAAAATTGTATGGCAGTAAAGAAACTGAAAAATTATGCTGAAAACAAGTGAAAAAACAGAAACTTTTGCTGAAAAGAGGTGAAAAGGCAAAAATTCTGCTTCAAAGGGGTACAGAAGTTCAAATTTCTACTGAAAAGAGGAGCGGTGAAAAGGTTTCCTCTGAAATGAGCAGAAGATACTGAGATTTGTATTGATAAGAGGTGAAAGGCTGAAAATTCTGCTTAAAATAGGTGAATCAGCAGAATTTCTACTGAAAAGAGGTAAAGAAATAGAACGTTGCACTGAAAACAGGTGAATCAGCAGAATGTCTGCTAAAAAAGAGATTTCTGTTGAAAACACCTGAAAAAGCTGGAATTTGTGCTGAAAAGGGGTGAAAACACTCATAATTCTGCTGAAACGGGGAGAAGAAGAGGTGTTGGGCTGTTGAGAAGAGTTAAATAAGTTGAACTGATATGTTTGGGTACAAATACTATGATTTGGCAATAATACTGCGTTTTAGCACAACTCCTGAGATTTGATTGAAATACTATGATTTAGAAGAAATATTATGACTTTGTACAAATACAATATTTTGGCACAAATACTATGATTTGGCAGAAATACTATCATTTAGTAGAAATACTATGATTTACCAGAAGTACAATGTTTCTGCAAAAATAGTATAATTTTGAAGAAATACTATGCCTTAGTAGTAATACTATAACATCAGAGATATATGATGATTTTGCAGACATTCTGGTTTTACACAAATACTATAATGTGGCAGTATACTATGTGTTAGCACAAATACTATGATTTGCTATAAATACTATGATTTGGCACATATACTGTATTCAGCAGATATACTATAACAAAATAGAGAGTCTACGACTTAGTAATAATAGTATAACATAATAGATATACTATGATTTTGTAGACAGTCTATGTTTTTGCACAACTAGCACAATGTGGCAGAAATACTATGATTTGGCACAAGTACTATGATTTAGTAGAAATACTCTTTTGGCACAAATACTATGTTTCAGTACAAATACTATGATTTGGCAATAATACTGCGTTTCAGCACAACTACTGAGATTTAATTGAAATACTATGATTTAGAAGAAATACTGTGATTTCGTACAAATACTATGTTTTGGTTCGAATACTATGATTTGCAAAAAATAGTATGATTTGCACAAGTACCATGATTTAGTACAAATACTATGAATTGGCAGAAATACTGTGACTTAGTAGTAACACTTTAACATAAAAGATATACTGTGATTTTGCAGACATAGTATGTTTTTCCACATATACTACGATTTCGCTCAAATACTATGAAATTGCAGTGATACTATTATTTTGAAGGAATACTATGATTAGGTAGAAATACTATGCCTTAGTAGTAATACTATAACATAACAGATATACTGTGGTTTAGCAGACATAGTATGTTTTGCACAAATACTACGATTTTGCTCAAATACTATGAAATTGCAGTAATACTTTGATTTTGAAGGAATACTATATATAGGTAGAAATACTATGCCTTAGTAGTAATACTATAACATAACAGATATACTGTGGTTTAGCAGACATAGTATGTTTTGCACAAATACTACGATTTTGCTCAAATACTATGAAATTGCAGTAATACTATGATTTTGAAGGAATACTATGATTTGGTAGAAATACTATGCCAAATCGTAGTAATACTATAACATAACAGATATACTGAGATTTTGCATAAGTATGTTTTTTTCACAAATACTACTATTGGGCAGAAATACTACGTTTTAGCACAAATACTATGATTTGCTATAAATACTATGATTTGGCACATATACTATATTCAGCAGATATATTATAACATAACAGAAATTCTACGACTTAGTAGTAATACTATAACATAACAGATATTTTACTTGGGCACAAATACCATAACTTGGCACAAATACCATGATTTGGCAGAAATACTATGATAGGGTATGAATAATATGAATAGGGACAAGTACTATGATTTAGTACAAATACTATGATTTGACAGAAATACTATGCCTTAGTAGTAATACTATAACATAACAGATATACTGTGATTTTGCAGACATAGTATGTTTTTGCACAAATACTACGATTTTGCTCAAATACTATGAAATTGCAGTAATACTATGATTTTGAAGGAATACTATGATTTGGTAGAAATACTATGCCTTAGTAGTAATACTATAACATAACAGATATACTGTGATTTTGCATAAGTATGTTTTTGCACAAATACTACAATTGGGCAGAAATACTATGTTTTAGCACAAATACTATGATTTGCTATAAATACTATGATTTGGCACACATACTATATTCAGCAGATATGCTATAACATAACCGAAATTCTACGACTTAGTAGTAATTCTATAACATAATAGAAATTTTAATTGGGCACAAATATTATAATTTGGCAGAAATACCATGATTTGGCAGAAAAATACCATGATTTGACACGAATATGATGATATGGCAGTAATAATACGATTGGGTACAAGTACTATGAATAGCCACAAGTACTATGATTTAGTACAAATACTATGATTTGGCAGAAATACTATGATTTAGCAGAAATACTATGTTTTAACATAACTAATATCTTTTGACAGAAATTTCTGCTAAAGGTACTATTTCTGCTTTTTAGCAGAAATACTGTAATTTGGCATAAATTCTATGATTCGAGATAAATACTATGATTTGGCAGATATACTATAATCAGCACATATACTGTAACATGACAGAAATTTCTCCACTTATTAGTAATACTATAACATAACAGAAATGTTATGTTTTGGCACAAAAACCATGATTTGGCAAAAATACTATGATTTAGCAGAAATACTATGATTGAGCAGAAGTACTAAGATGTAGTAGAAGTACTTTGATTTAACAGAAATACTATTATGGAGGAGTAATACTTTAACATGGGAGAAATATTGATACAGACACACAAACATACACATACACAGAGCGCAAAGTGTACAGGGGCTGTTAAGAGTCTGGGCTTGGTATATCTAGGTCAGCTAAATTGGCTGCACCTGCTGTAATCAGCACTTACACACACAGACACAGAGAGAGCTATGGGTTTCCTTCAGTGTATTTCTCACATTCAGGATTCCCCTCGAACAAATGGCCATAATTTCCTAACCGTAGGAGCTAGAACGGTCATTCTGACACCGTTTTGTTCAGAAGAGATGGGGAAATCTGCAGGTCTTCATAATTCAGAGATAAAATATAAATTATTGAAGATATATGACTTGTAATACACTGTAACTGAGTAGAGGCAAAGCAAAACTGCCTTGACCTGCCCTCAAACAACGTTTTGTAACTCTAAATCTATATGGAGCATCAAAATCATTCTTTCACCGTAAGAAACAGCAGGCTTTGGTGAACAGTCATGGAAATTTTCAGGTCTCTGTTGAAATCCATCAAAAAGATCTGACGAGAGAAAAAAGTGCCTCATTTCCAGAGTTTGAAATCTGAACAGATCTGAGCGAGGGACAAATTTCCTATCCTCAAACAAGTGTAATTCATGGCCAAACGGTAATAGGTGAGGAAGAAATGCTTGAATTGTGAGCATCAGGGATGTCTGAAGATATATTGGCACAAGCGTCATGTCTCAACTTTGTTCCGTTAAGGAGATATGACGATTTGAAAATGCCTCTCATTAGAGAAATCCAGCGCTGATTTTGAAGAAACTCTCCATTGACTTTCTATGGAGAGTTTTGAGACTTTGTGTTGCTCTGAGGAGATTTGCAAAACATCTGTAAATCCCACAACAATGATAGTGACATCTTCTGAAAGCCAGCAAAAACACCTACGTTTTGATGTATAATTTGTGGCGGTTGAGTGGAAATTGAGCGAATAGCAAGAAGTTGTTCGGACAAGAAGAGAAAATTCAGAAATTTCCACTGTCCACTCTGAGTTAATTGCATAGCAACCATAACAACGCATGTATTTTCTGAAAAATCACAATTTTGCAACTGAAAACTTAAAGAGGTATAAAATTAAAACGGTAGAAGATCTGAAAAGCTGAATCACTCAGGAATAGCCCAATAATCTGAGAACATTTTAAAGTTTGAATGGAGTTTCTAGGTGAAAGTATGACAAAGTAGTTAAGTTTCAAAAACAAGCAAGTTTTAGCAGAATTGTGGAAGTTTTCCATTCATTTCAATGGGACAAATTAAAGGAAAAAAGTGTAATATTTTAAAAAGTATAACAGTAATAAACACTAAAAGTCATAGCAGTCGTTAGCAGAAAGAGCAGAACAGTTTAGAGTTTGAACGGAGAAAATCGGCTGAAAACTGAAGGAGTAGTTAATCGTAAATACGGAGCAACTAGAAGAATAAAGTAGAAAGATAAAGAATAAAGAGAAACAGGAACTCAATAGTGTGGAAGTTTTGAGGGCATCCACACAACTAGAAAAATTTGCATTTCCTCTTGAAAATGCTGTGTGGATGCCTTATTGCTGAAGCTGTCTGCTCAAAAACTGAAAAAGATGAAAAGTTGCAAAAAATTGTATGGTGGTGAAAAAAACAAAAATTGTCCTGAGCAGGATTCGAACCTGGCCCTCCTTGTCTCAAGGCAGCTACTCATCTCACTGAGCTAAACTCACTCTGACCAAGAAGAGGTGGAGAGACGGCCAACTCTGCTGAAATGAGCAGAAGATGCTGAGAATTGTGCTGATAAGAGGAGAAAAGGCTGAAAATTTGGCAGAAAAGAGGTGAATCAGCAGAATTTCTGCTGAAAAGAGGCAAAGAAGCAGAAAGTTGCGCTGAAAAGAGATGAATCAGCAGAATTTCTGCTCAAAACAGTTTTTCCTGAAAACAGCTGAGACTTGTGCTAATAAGAGGTGAAAAGGCTGAAAAATTTTGCAGAAGAGGTGAATAAGCAGAATTTGGGCTGAAAAGAGGTGAAAATTCTCCTGAAAAGAGTTCAATCAGCAGAATTTCTGCTGAAAAGAGGCAGAACAAAAGAGAAAACTGAAAACAGGTTTTGCCATGACCGGGATTTGAACCTGGCCGTTCTCATCTCAAGGCAGCTGCTCATCTCACTGGACCAAACTCTTTCTCTCAAAGCCAAGAGATGGAGAATCTGACAATTTTGCTAAATGAGCAGAAGCTGCTGAGGATTGTGCTGATAAGAGGTGAAAAGGCTGAAACTTTTGCAGAAAAGAGGTGAATCAGCAGAATTTCTGCAGAAAAGAGGCAAAGAAGCAGAAACTTGCGCTGAAAAGAGATGAATCAGCAGAGTTTCTGCTCAAAAGATTTGTCTTTTTTCTGAATACAGCCAAAAAAGCTGGAATTTGTGCTGAAAAGGGGTGAAAAAAATGAAAATTTTGCTGAAAAGGGGTGAAGAAGATGAAGAAGCTAAAGTATACTAAATCAAAGTATTTGTGCCAAAACATAGTGTTTCTGCCATATTGTGGTACTACTACATTACAACATGAATACGGATTAAAGATGAAAGAAACTGGCAACAAATTCCTCCACTACAAACCAGTCTGATACCAGTTCTTTGCAGCGTTCACGTTTACTAAGGCACTACCCAAAAGGCACCACAAGAGGGCACTCCAACACAAGAGATGAGGTGAATGAGCAGAATTTCTGCTGAAAAGAGGCAGAAGGTTCTGTATGTAGAAAAAGAAACACTGTTGAACCATGTGTGAAATAAATAATGAAATGAAATGAAAGAACAACCTGGTTCTGCTCAAATTCACCAATCAGAGGTACTGCCTCAGTCTGCTTCATCAGGCTGTGTACTTGTTTCTGCCATGGAGCGTTAACAAGAATCTGAGGTCCATATTAGAAAAGCTGCTAAAATCATAAAACTTTGCAGAATTGTAATAAATTAGCAATATAAATTACAGGTCTGTGATAGTGTATAAATTTGTAGTGAAAAAAAAAAAAAACGTGGACCAAGGTGGGATTGAACCCACGACCTTTGAGCTGCAGAGCCGTGTCATTACTGATTGCGCCACCTGGAAAGGGGCGGCGGTCTGAAAGACAGATACTTGGGCAGTCAGAAAATAGATCGCGTGTGAGAGGCGAAAAACGCCGCGTTTTTGGAGTTACAAAACGTCGTGTAACTCAAAAACTAGGAGGGCTAGCAGCATAATTCTTGTACTGGGTGAATCAGCGGACTTTGGTGTATTTTGACTGCGATTTTCATAGCTCGTTCTACCTCCGTCGCGGAGATATGACGAGAGAAGAAACGGCTTCATTTTCGGAGTTTGAAAGCTGAGAGGAGGACAGATTTCCACCCTCAAACAAACGTAATTCATTGCTCAACGGTAAGATAATTGTAAAACTGCTTGCACTGTGAGTGTCAGCAGTGTCTGAAGATATATTGGCACAAGCCTCATGTCCTAACTTTGCTTTGTTAAAGAGATATGGCGATTTGAAAATGCCTCCGTTACAGAATTTCAGCTCTGAATTTCAAAACCTCCCCATAGACTTTGAATGGGGAGTTGTCAGACCTTGTGTCACTCCGAAGCAAATTGCGAAAAAACGGTCAATCTCACAATAAAGATAGTGACATTTTCTGAAAGCCAGCAAAAATACCTACGTTTTGATGTATAATTTGTGGGGGTTGAGTGAAAATTGAGTGAGCAGCAAGAAGTTGTTCGGACATGAAGAGAAGTTTCAGAAAGGACCAGTGCTCACTCTGAGTTAATTGCACAGAATTGTGGAAGTTTCCCATTCATTTCAATGGGACAAATTAAAGGAAAAAAGTGTAATATTTTTGAAAGTATAACAGTAATAAACACCAAAAGTCATAGCAGTCATTAGCAGAAAGAGCAGAACAGTTTAGAGTTTGAACGGAGAAAATCGGCTGAAAACTGAGGGGGTAGTTAATCGGCAAAGAACGGAGCAACTAGAGGAATAATAAAGACTAGAAAAATTTGCATTTCCTGCGAAAATGCTGTGTGGATGCCTTAACGCTGAAGTTGCCTGCTGAAAAAGCTGAAAAAGTTGAAAACTTGCAAAAAGTTATATGGCGGTGAAGAAACTGAAAATTCTGCTGAAAACAGGGGAAGAAGCAGAAAATGTTTGCTGAAAATCGGTGAAAAGCCAAAAACTTCTACTGAAAGGGGTAAAGACAGAGAAATTTTTGCTGAAAAAAAAACATCGCCCTGAGCAGGATTCGAACCTGGCCCTCCTGGTCCTAAGGTAGCAACTCATCTCACTGAGCCAAAGTCATTCTGACAAAGAAGAGGTGGAGAGACTGACAATTCTGCTTAAATGAGCAGAAGCTGCTGAGAATTGTGCTGATAAGAGGTGAAAAGGCTGAAAATTTTGCAGAAAAGAGGTGAATCAGCAGAATTTCGGCTGAAAAGAGGTAAAGAAGCAGAAAGTTGCGCTGAAAAGAGATGAATCAGCAGAATTTCCGCTCAAAAGAGTTTTTTCTGAAAACAGCTGAGATTTGTGCTGATAATAGGGGAAAAGGCTGAAAATTTTGCAGAAGAGGTGAATAAGCAGAATTTGGGCTAAAAAGGGGTGAAAATTTTGCTGAAAAGAGTTCAATCAGCAGAATTTTTGCTGAAAAGAGTTCTGCAGAACTCTTTTCAGAATTCTGCTGAAAAGAGGTTTTTGCTGAAAACAGCTGAAAAAGCTGGGATTTGTGCTGAAAAGTGGTGAAAAAACTGAAAATTGTGCTGAAAAGGGGTGCAAAAGCTTAAATTTGTGTTGAAAAGAGTTAAAAAAAGTTTAACTGTTAACTGAAAGAAATGTTGCCATAAGCGGGATTTGAACCCCGGCCTCCCAGTCTGAGAACGGAAGCTCATCTCACTGAGCTAAAACACAGGTCACCCCGGCAAGGAAAATCAGTGAGGCCACTGATAATATGGAAGAAATGGGCAAAAAATATTGCAAAAAAAATTCAATATCTCAAAAAGTATAGAAGTTATGAGCACCAAAAGTCATAGCAAACATTAGCAGAAAGAGCAGAATTTTTTAAAGTTTGAACTGAGAAAATCGGCTGAAAACTGAGGCAGTAGTTAAGCGGCAAAAAACGTACGGAAACCCCAAGAATAATAAAGAATAAAGAGAAACAGGAAAACAATAGTGTGGAAGCCCTTTTAGGGCATCCACACAATAAAGAGAAACAGGAACTCAATAGTGTGGAAGCCCTTTAGGGCATCCACACAACTAGAAAAATTTGCATTTCCTGCGAAAATGCTGTGTGGATGCCTTAACGCTGAAGCTGTCTGCTGAAAATGACTGAAAAAGATGAAAAGCTGCAAAAATTGTATGGCAGTAAAGAAACTGAAAAATTATGCTAAATACATGTGAAAAAACAGAAACTTTTGCTGAAAAGAGGTGGAAAGGCAATGATTCTGCTTAAAAGGGGTACAGAAGTTCAAATTTGTACTGAAAAGAGGAGAGGTGAAAAGGTTTCTTCTGAAATGAGCAGAAGATACTGAGATTTGTACTGATAAGAGGTGAAAGGCTGAAAATTCTGCTTAAAATATGTGAATCAGCAGAATTTCTACTGAAAAGAGGTAAAGAAGTAGTTGCACTGAAAAAAGGTGAATCAGCAGAATGTCTGCTGAAAAAGAGATTTCTGTTGAAAACACCTGAAAAATCTGGGATTTGTGCTGAAAAGGGGTGAAAAAACTCACAATTCTGCTGAAACGGGGTGAAGAAGAGGTGTTTGGCTGTTGAGAAGAGTTAAATAAGTTGAACTGACAAATGCGATGATATGGCACAAATACTATGATTGGGTACAAATACTATAATTTGGCACAAGTACTATGATTTAGTACAAATACTATGATTTGGCAGAAATAGTATGACTTGGCAATAATACTGCGTTTAGCACAACTACTGAGATTTGATTGAAATACTATGATTTAGAAAAGATATTATGACTTTGTACAAATACAATGTTTTGGCACAAATAATATGATTTGGTTCAGATGCTATGATTTGAAACAAATACTATGATTTGTGAGAAATACTATTATTTAGTTGAAATACTATGATTTTCCAGAAATACTATGCCTTAGTAGTAATACTATAACATAACAGATACACTGTAAAATGTAATATTGTGTTTAATTAAAAATATTAAATAGGCTGAACTCAATTTTTATCAATTTGTTATTAGAACTCAATTTAAATAAGTTACCAGTACTTTTTATGCAAAAACGCTGATAAACTCCATTTATTTGAGTTGTCTTAACTTAGAAAAACTAAGTAAGCTGGAAGTTTTGCTTCTCAGTGCGGAAGGATGAAAGATGTGGTTTGAAAATGCCACGTGACTACCGTCCTCCTCCCTCTCGGATCAGTCCGCATGTTCACGGTGCATTTTCTATGGAATATGTTGAGCAAACCTGGTGAAGCGTCAGCTCAAGATATTATTGTTGTCATTGCTGTGGATCTTTACCTGATACACTGACTTGGTGAGTAAATGTTTACTCTTATTCAAACTGATTTTGTGGCTTCTCTTAGTTTAGCACCAGGTTTAAAATCTTGCTAGCTAGTTAGTGTTAGCCTAGCGTTTCTGCTGCCGCTGGGCTCATGTTACTTAAAAATTAACACCACAGCCTTAAAAACCTTACATAAAACTATGTGGTGAAATTTTCTGTTGATTGTTTGAAATAAATAAGTGAGATAAGAGCCCAGACAAAATTCTTCGGGAGGTGCAGCCGTTAGGGGTGGGGTAGGTGTGGGATGTGGGGGGTGGATAACAGAGCTCTCCGAAAACGTGGAAGCACTTTTGCAAATATGTGATATTTTGATAAATTAAGTAGATATTTGAGCATTACACAGCTACATTCTCGCCTGAAAATATCTTAAAAGGTTATTCTGTGACCCAGAAAGGGTAGTCTGGGGAAAAGGAGGATCGCATTTGTCGGCCACGGTTGTCTGAGCCTGTGCGCATTTTGTAAGCGCGGCAATGGCGGAGGAGCCGCTGAAAAACTTATTACTTTTTCTGGGTCACAAAATAAACTTTTAAGATATTTTCAGGCGACAGTGTAGCTATTTAATGCTCAAATATCTGCTCGATTTATCAAGACATCACATATTTGCAAAAATGCTCCGACGTTTTCGGAGACGTCCATTTTTTTTCATGCTTTGTGGCAGCTTTAGAACATCTGTGGCATCTATTAATGTCAAATCTAGCCTTTATTTAACAACATAAGCAAACTCTATGTTACAATGATTGCACAGACATTAAGGATCAAATCAGTTTCTGAAAAATGTTCTGTTTTTTCTCCCTCTGCTTGCTTCTTACTGTCTTTGAGGCTCGGGACCAGCACTCCTGCTGTTGGACAGAAAGACATCAGTAAGTATTTTGGTTTTCCAATATATTAGCAACTGTCAGTGACATTTATATTAATCAGGCTGAACTTTAATCATACTTTAGATCAGCCTGTTTTATTTATTGTTTTATTTGTGCTTTGGTTTGGGGAAGTTTACTGATCTTTTCCTGTCTTCTGTTATTAGACTTGAGATATGACTGCACTATGCTGTTGCTGGTGACCACAGTTAATTCTACAAGACATGCTGTGTAAGTAAACAAACAACAACAGTTTGGTCTGCATTTCTTGAAAGATCACATCCCCAAACTTAGTTTAGAGGGTCCACACTGTATATAGTGAAGTCTGCAAGTTTTCTAACAGCAAAATCTGTTTTGTGCCCAAAATCATTTTGCACATCATTAGAATGAAAGTTATTGGCCATGTTTGCAATAGCCCTTTTTAAAATGATGCTTTCATGACATTATTGTGTGTTGCGTGGTGGTCAGGGCTATCCAGACTAACAATTTGGGACATTGAATGTCACCTCTCCAGTGGGAGGGAGCCTGAGATCGTCTAAATTGGAGTCTGTTTTATACCAAATGCAGAAAAAAATGTTTTAAGAAAGCAATTAAGTTCATGTTCCAAAAATATGATTGTTTGCTTGCAGGACAACAGGAGAGATGAGTCCTCCGTCACAGATGGTGTGGTCAGTGAAGATGGTCGCCTGCAGGTTCAAGCTCATTGCATCTCCAACCCACATCCACTGCCACTGTACTTAAGGGAAGTTAAAGACTTTCTTCTGCACCTACATTTGGATCACCTCGATCCATGACAGTCATTCAGGCAGTAATGCCTGGACTGGAAACAAGCATCCTTAAAACATTACAACATTCCAGCTCATGTGTTGGAATGAAAAACAAATGTGTTGTTTAAATTAGAGGCTGCACTTGTGACAGAACAACAAATATTTTATTTTGATTATATAAGTAATGTAAGTACAAAACAAACTTGTGTTAGGCCTAAACTTATTTTCAGAATAATTACATCTGAGACTTTGTTTCATTGTAAGATTATAACAGTGATGGCAATATAATTGTTTGTTGTTCAGCAGAACAGTGTCCAGTATGTTGGCTGTTATACTTTGTTGTGTTTGAAAATAAAAGTTGGGCTCATTTTAACATCATTACAAAAATTGTTGTTAATTATTTTTAATCATATTCAGGTTACCACAAATTGTTTTTTCATTTAGTTGAACTTAACATGTTTGTCAGTAGGTAAACAATTAGTATTGTACAGTCAGAAATATCAAGTTATTGTTAATACTGCAGACTTGCAATGTATAAGTTGTCCTAACAGTCATCTTAAGTAAGCTTTACTTAGTTTTTTTTGAGGCAACGAGTTTCCATAATTTTTGAGTTCTGGGAACTAACAAGGCTGTACAGTGTACTCAAAATGAGTAAGTTGCCCTAACTTGGTCATCTTACGTAAAGTTGATCCAATTTTTTGAGTTCTGGGAACAAATGAGCTTGTACAGAGTACTCAAAGTAAATAAGTTGTCCTAACTTAGTCATTTTTAGCTAAGCTTTACTCAATTTTTTGAGGCAATGAGTTTCCATAATTTTTTGAGTTCTGGGAACTAATTAGATTTTACAGTGTATATGATGATTTTGCAGACATTCTGGTTTTACACAAATACTATAATGTGGCAGAAATACTATGTTTTAGCACAAATACTATGATTTGCTATAAATACTATGATTTGGCACATATACTGTATTCAGCAGATATACTATAACAAAATAGAGAGTTTACGACTTAGTAGTAATACTATAACATAATAGATATACTATGATTTTTCAGACAGTCTATGTTTTTGCACAACTAGCACAATATGGCAGAAATACTATGATTTGGCACAAGTACTATGATTTAGTACAAATACTCTTATTGGCACAAATACCATGTTTCAGTACAAATACTATGATTTGGCAATAATACTGCTTTTCAGCACAACTACTGAGATTTGATTGAAATACTATGATTTAGAAGAAATACTATGATTTTGTACAAATACTACTATGTTTTGGTTCGAATACTATGATTTGCAAAAATACTATGATTTGGCACAAGTACCATGATTTACTACAAATACTATGAATTGGCAGAAATACTGTGACTTAGTAGTAATACTTTAACATAACAGATATACTGTTATTTTGCAGATATAGTATGTTTTTGCACATATACTACGATTTTGCTCAAATACTATGAAATTGCAGTAATACTATGATTTTGAAGGAATACCATGATTAGGCAGAAATACTATGCCTTAGTAGTAATACTATGACATAACAGATATACTGTGATTTAACAGACAATATGTTTTGCACCAATACTACGATTTCGCTCAAATACTATGAAATTGCAGTAATACTATGATTGTGAAGGAATACTATGATTTGGTAAAATACTATGCGTTAGTAGTAATACTGTAACATAACAGATATGCTGTGATTTTGCAGACAGTATGTTTTACGACAAATATTACGATTTTGCTCAAATACTATGAAACTGCAGTACTACAATGATTTTGAAGGAATACTATGATTTAGTAGAAATACTACGCCTTAGTACTAATACTATAACATAGCAGTTATAATGTGATTTTGCAGACATGCTGTGTTTTTGCACAAATACTACAATTTGGCAGAAATACTATATTTGGGCACAAATACTATGATTTGCTATAAATACTATTATTTGGCACATATACTATAATCAGCAGATATAGTGTAACATAACAAAAATTCTACGACTTAGTAGTAATACTATAACATAAGAGAAATTTTAATTGGACAAAAATACCATGATTTGGCACAAATACCATGATATGGCAGAAATACTATGATTGGGTACAAATACTATGATTTGGCACAAGTACTATGACTTAGTACAAATACTATGATTTGGCACAAATACTATGATTTAGCAGAAATACTATGTTTTAACATAAATAATATCTTTTGACACAAATGTCTGCTAAAAGGTACTATTTCTGCTTTTTAGCAGAAATACTGTAATTTTGCACAAATACTATGATTTGGCAGATATACTATATTCAGCAAATATACTATAACATAACACACATTCCTCCACTTAGTAGTAATACTATAACATAAAATAAATATTATGGTTTTGCCCCAAAACCATGATTTGGCACAAACAACATGATTTTTCAAAAAAACTATGATTTAGCAGAAATACTATGATTGAGCAGAAGTACTAAGATGTAGTAGAAGTACTTTGATTTAGCACAAATACTATTATGGAGGAGTAATACTTTAACATGGGAGAAATATTGATACTCACACACACATACACAGAGAGCAAAGTGTACAGTAGCTGTTGAGAGTCTGGGCTTGGTATATCTAGGTCAGCTAAATTGGCTGCACCTGCTGTAATCAGCACTTACACACACAGACACAGAGAGAGCTATGGGTTTTCTTCAGTGTATTTCTCACATTCAGGACTCCCCTCGAACAAATGGCCATAATTTCCTAACCGTAGGAGCTAGAACGGTCATTCTGACACCGTTTTGTTCAGAAGAGATGGGGGAATCTGCAGGTCTTCATAATTCAGAGATAAAATATAAATTATTGAAGATATATGACTTGTAACACACTGTAACTGAGTAGAGGCAAAGCAAAACTGCCTTGACCTGCCCTCAAACAACATTTTGTAACTCTAAATCTATATGGAGCATCAAAAACATTTTTTCACCGTAAGAAACAGCAGGCTTTGGTGAACAGTCATGGAAATTTTCAGGTCTCTGTTGAAATCCATCAAAAAGATATGACGAGAGAAAAAAAGTGCCTCATTTCCAGAGTTTGAAATCTGAAGAGATCTGAGCAAGGCACGAATTTCCTACCCTCAAACAAATGTAACTCATCTCAAATCGGTAATAGGTGGGAAAAAAATTCTTGAATTGTGAGAATCAGCAGAGTCTGAAGGTATATTGGCACAAGCCTCATGTCTCAACTTTCTTTCATTAAGGAGATATGACGATTTAAAAATGAGAGTCATTAGAGAAATCCAGCGCTGATTTTGAACAAGCTCTCTATTGACTGTCTATGGAGAGTTTTCAGACTTTGTGTTATTCTGAGGAGATTTTGCAAAAATCTGTAACTCCCACAACAATGATAGTGACATTTACTGGAAGCCAGCAAAAATACCTACGTTTTGATGTATAATTTGTGGGGTTGAGTGGAAATTGAGCGAGTAGCAAGAAGTTGTTCAGACAAGTGGTGAAAATTCAGAAAGTTTCACTGCCCACTCTGAGTTAATTGCATAGCAACCATAGCAACGCATGTATTTTCTGAAAATCACAATTTTGCAACTGAAAACTTAAAGAGGGATAAGATTAAAACAGTAGAAGATCTGAAAAGGCTGAATCAGACAGGAATAGCTCAATACTTTGAGAACATTTTAAAGTTTGAATGGAGTTTCTAGGTGAAAGTATGAGGATGTAGTTAAGTTTCAAAAACAAGCAAGTTTTAGCAGAATTGTGGAAGTTTTCCATTCATTTCAATGGGACAAATTAAAGGAAAAAAGTCTAATATTTTAAAAAGTATAACAGTAATAAACACCAAAAGTCATAGCAGTCATTAGCAGAAAGAGCAGAACAGTTTAGAGTTTGAATGGAGAAAATCGGCTGAAAACTGAGGGAGTAGTTAAACGGCGAAATACGGAGCAACTAGAAGAATAAAGTATAAAGATAAAGAATAAAGAGAAACAGGAACTCAATAGTGTGGAAGCCCTTTGAGGGCATCCACACAATAATAAAGAAGAAAGAGAAACAGGATCTCAATAGTGTGGAAGCCCTTTTAGGGCATCCACACAATAATAAAGAAGAAAGAGAAACAGGATCTCAATAGTGTGGAAGCCCTTTTAGGGCATCCACACAATAACTAGAAAGCGAAAATTTCAGAAGAAATTTTATGTGTGCCTATGCCGCTGCTATTCAGTGTAGTTTGCCATTCATACAGCTACAGAGAGCAAAACTCAGAAGAGCAGCCATTCTCCACCATGAACTATGGTAAAAACAAACACCGCTCATGCTTCACAGATAACAGCTTACAGTTTTGTGTAAAGATGAAGTTACTTTCAGACAGCGCCGATTTGCAGACGCTGTGCACACAGGTTCATGAGCAGAAGTCCCATTGTACCACGGCAGATCCGACAATGTTTGCATGAACACGCTTTGAAGCATTACGTTATGGACCACTTTTCACACATGGTTGGTGTACCCAAACAGCCGGCTGTAGCTTTTCAACTCACAGCCCGACACACACCCAAAAACATCCGCCCCTGCACAGACTACGCCCGGGAGGCGTGATTGCAGGTGCCGCTCAGGTGGGTCCACCTCCCCTGCAGCGGCACTGCAGACCACGCCCCGCCACACACATGAAACACGTAAAATAAATATTTATGCACTTTTGCATTCACTTTTTGTTTTTGTTATTTTTACACAGTGTTCTGAATGATGAACAATGGTCTACAGCCAATCTTGTGTATTATTATACAAACTTTGGTTGTAAGATTCAGATAACTATTTAATAAAAGCTAAATATTTTATATGAGAGTAAGAAAGAAAAGTATATCTTTGTGTCCACCTTTCTCTGTTAATGCCCTACCTGGCCCCTGGCAAAAGCTTTGCTAGATCCGCCCCTGCACAGTTACCAGCTGTCAGCTACACAAAAAAAGGAGCTTGGTGTATATTGTCTGTCAGAAACAGTTCATAACTTCCTTCAACTCATTCATGTCACCTAAGGGTAAACCTGTTTCTCCATCACCAGTTCAGCTCTGATGATTCAGTAAGGACATCTCCTGATTTCATCTTCATGCTCCAGCAAACATCAGCTGATACTAGAAATTAAAATCAAAAGAATTCTAACAACAGCTGATCAAGCTTAAACGTGCTGCTGTTGTTTAGCGCGATAAACAAACAAGAGAGAAAAGCCGATCATTGATCAGTTTCATGACTGAAGTTTCAACAGGCGAGAGAATGACAGGGAGGCTGTCATAAAGTTCAACATCGGTAACATCGGTAACTTAGCCCGCACACAGCTGTATACAAACTCCGTAGTGCTAGCTAGCACGCAGTACGAGTTATTGTAAGTGATTGAAAAGTCAGCACAGCGAAAATAAACTACACCTAAACTCGGTTTATATCTGACCCAAATAGAGTGCAGGTCATAACTTCTTACCTGAAATTCAGTTCACCTCACGCTCCTGCCTTCGCTTTCCCTGATCCACGATTGACCTCCGCGTTAGCAAACACCGGTCGATCGGCGGTAGCCTCACCGCCTTGTATGTCTCGTTCGCAGCATGTCCTTTCTGTCACACACCGGTGGATAGCTGCCCTCTGTAGCTCCACCACCAAACAACTCAGTTATTTTTTCCACATCGACCAGCATCATCGGCCCATATAAACGAAAAATAAGTCCAGCTAAGACACAGACCCTTGCCGAGCGATCGGGCGATTAAACAAATTTTAGCCACCTCACTATCAGCCAAGCCTGGGTGGTTTTTCACGAAGGGTCGCTAGCCGCGCTAAGCTAGCGGCGCTAAGCTAGCGGCGCTAGCTAGCTAGCCAGCCAGCTATCAGCAACACATAAGAGAGCTGTTGCTAAATAAACTACACCTAAACTCGGTTTATATCTGACCCAAATAGAGTGCAGGTCATAACTTCTTACCTGAAATTCAGTTCACCTCACGCTCCTGCCTTCGCTTTTCCTCATCCACGATTGACCTCCGCGTTTGCAAACAGCGGTCGATCCGCGGTAGCCTCACCGCCTTGTATGTCTCGTTCGCGGCATGTCCTTTCTATCACACACCGGTGGATAGCTGCCCTCTGTTGTAGCTCCACCACCAAACAACTCAGTTATTTTTTCCACATCGACCAGCATCATCGGCCCATATAAACGAAAAATAAGTCCACCTAAGACACAGACCCTTGCCGAGCGATCGGGCGATTAAACAAATTTTAGCCACCTCACTATCAGCCAAGCCTGGGTGGTTTTTCACGAAGGGTCGCTAGCTAGCTAAGCTAGCGGCGCTAGCTAGCTAGCCGGCTATCAGCAACACTTAAGAGAATTGTCGCTAATATGGGATGTCTTGATAAAACGAGCAGATATTTGAAGTTTACACACCTACATTCTCGCCTGAAAATATCTTAAAAGTGTATTTCGTGACCTAGAAACACGAATAAAAGACATATAAAACGAAGTGGTGTCCGCCATTGTTTGACTCGGTAGAGGCATGCTATGAATTGTGGGATATGTAGTTTTCACCAAGCATGGCACCCTTTAGGCCGTACTACCCGGTATACCACTAGAGAGAGCCAACACACCACAAATGAAGTCTGTTTCTATGGTGCCAAAAGCAGAATCTTTCTCAGGAGCCTAGAAATTGGCCTAAATTTGCACTAAAATCTAAATATTTCAAAAACTATAAAAGTTATAAACACCAAAAGTCACACCATACTAGCCCAGCTCCAGCCGCACAAAATGATGTAACATATGTACCCCTATTGTCAAAACTGTTTGGCAGAGGAGCGGGAAAATTTTCACTAAAATATTAATATTTAAAAACTATAATATTCATAAACACCAAAAGTCATAGCACACCATTCCAGATCCAGCCGCACAAAATGAGGTAACATATATGAAGCTTGTCTCAAAACTGCGGGTCGAGATACACTGCAAAATTTCAGGCGGAAAAAGGAAAATAATAATAATAATAATAATAAGAATAATAAATCCGACGAATAGTAATATGTGTGCCTCTTGGCATAGGCACACATAATAATAATAAGAATAATAAATCCGACGAATAGTAATATGTGTGCCTCTTGGCATAGGCACACATAATAATAAATCCGACGAATAGTAATATGTGTGCCTCTTGGCATAGGCACACATAAACTGGAGAATAATAATAATAATAATAATAAATCCGACGAATAGTAATATGTGTGCCTCTTGGCATAGGCACACATAATAAAGAGAAACAGGAACTCAATAGTGTGGATGCATAAAGCATCCACACAATAAAGAATAAAGAGAAACAGGAACTCAATAGTGTGGATGCCTCCAGCATCCACACAACTAGAAAAATTTGCATTTCCTGCGAAAATGCAGTGTGGATGCTGTAACGCTGAAGCTGTCTGCTAAAATTAGCTGAAAAAGCTGAAAAGCTGCAGAAATTGTAAAAACTTTGCAGAAGCAAAGGAACTTTGCTAACATGTAGTAACTTAGCAGAACAGTAATATCTTAGAGGAAACATAATACTTGGCAGAAATACAAGAGCATAGCAGAACTTAGCAGAAATATTGTAACTTAACAGAAACACGATAACTTCTCAAAAATACAAGAATTTAGGAGAAATAGTATAAGATAACAGAAAGAATATATTTAGCCAAACATTCTTAAACATTACAGAAATACTATGATTTAGAAAACAGTACAACATAGCAGAAATGCTGTGATTTAAGAGACACTGTAATATACTATGAATATTGTAATTTTAAATAAATACTATGTATTAGCAAAAATACTCCAGTTTAGCACAAATATTATAACATAGCAGAAATACTATTCTATAGCAGAAATGCTATATTTAGAAAAAAAAAATATAATATAGTAGAAATACTATGATTTAGCAGAAATCCTACAATATAGCTTAATATGGAACAGATACTATGATTGAGCAGAATAGTAATAACTTAAGTGAAAATATTGGAAAGGTAAAATGATAAGCTGAATAAAAAGGAACATGGTTAAGTTCGCTGAAAACCAATTGTTGTTCACCTGTGAAAAATAAAATAAAAATACATTTCAAAAAAAAAAAAAACAAATAAGAAAAGCCAACAGATACACACAAAATCAAATATGGATACACAAATCAACAAATACACAAGAAATCAAATATGGATACACAAATGTACAGAGAGACACACACAGACAGAGTCTATGCCAGTCAACCAGTCTGAATATATATTTTTATCCAACAATGAGATGCTGCCCTAAAAGGGTCTTTGTGTGTGTCTTTCTTTTTCTCTCTCTCTACACACACACACACACACACACACACACACAGCAGCATCAGCAAGTGAACAGGGGCTGTTAAATCAACAAATACACAAGAAATTAAATATGGATACACAAATGTACAGAGAGAGAGACACACAGACAGAGTCTATGCCAGTCAACCAGTCTGAATATATAATATTTTTATCCAACAATGAGATGCTGCCCTAAAAAGGGTCTTTGTGTGTGTCTTTCTTTCTCTCTCTCTCTCTCTTACACACACACACACACACACACACACACACACACACAGCAGCATCAGCAAGTGAACAGGGGCTGTTAACAGCATGTTTCTAGGTCAGTCAAACAGCTGTGAGCTTCTCAATTTGAATCCACCAATCCGAGAGGCTGTGTGCTTTTTCCCGCCAAAACTGGTGCACCAAGTGCAGGCTTTTACACATGCAGCACAGAGAGAGACAGGATTTTTGCAGTCTATTTCTCATAGTCAGGACTCCCCTCAAACAAACAGCCATAAATTCCTAATCAGAGGGGCTAAAACGGTCATTCTTAGACCGCGTTTTGTTCAGACGACATGGGGAATCTTGAAATGTTGACCATTTAAAATAAAAATATGAAATATTATAGCTATATGACATAGATGATTGGTTGCCTGGGAAGCCATGAAGGCCCCAATATGCAAATTTGAATGTGCCAGCCCTCAGATATGATTGGCTGGCTGGGAAGCCATGAAGGCAACAATATGCAAATTTTAATGTGCCAGCCCTCAGACATGATTGGTTATTTTAGAAGCCATGAATGCCCCAATATGCAAATTTGAATGTGTAAGGTCTCAGATATGATTGGCTGGCTGGGAAGCCATGAGGGCAACAATATGCAAATTTGAATGTGCAAGCCCTCAGATATGATTGGTTGTCTTAGAAGCCATATAAAAAGCAATAAAATTGTACTATGATTTGGTAGAAAAACTATAATTAATCAAAAATACTATATTTGGCAGAAATACAATTTTTGGCAGAAACACTATAATTAGCACAAATCTTATGAAATAGCAGAAATAGTATGATTTAGCAGAAATGCTGTATTTAGCACAAATACTGAAAAGCAGCAGAAATGCTATGACTTAGCACAATAGTAATAACTTACATAGAAAAATTGGAAAAGCAAAATGAACAGCTGAAAAATGCTGAACATGCTAAGGGTCCCTCAAATGTGATTGTTAAATGAAAAAAAAAAAATCAGCAAAAAAAAGTATAACAGTCACGCAATCACAAATATGGACACATATGGAAACACACAAGCACAGAGAGACACACAGGATCAAATTCAGTCAACCAGTCTAAATATATTGAATTTAAATCATACAATAAGATGCTCCCATAAAACTCTCTCGCCTCCCTTTCTCTCTCTCTCACACACACACACACACACACACACACACACACACACACACACACACACACACACACACACACACACACAGGAGAGACAAGCAAGTTTCTAGGTCAGTCAAGCAGCATGGGAGCTGCTAAATTTGAATCCACCAATCAGACAGGCTGTGTAGTTTTTCCCGCCAAAACAGGTGCACCTCTTTTTACACACATGCAGCACAGAGACAGGATTTGTGCTGTCTATTTTTCATAGTCAGGACTCCCCTCAAACAAATGGCTATAATTTCCTAACCGTAGGGGCTAGAACAGTCATTCTCACACCGTTTTGTTCAGAAGAGATGGGGAATCTTAAAGTGTTGACAATTTATCATTAAAATGTGAATTATTGAAGATATTTGACTTCTAATGCACCATAACTGAGTAGAGGCAAAGCGAAAACTGCCTTGACTTGCCCTCAAACAATGCTTTCTAACTCTAAATCTATTTGGAGTATCGATATCATTATTTCACCGTAAGAGACAGCAGGCTTTGGTGAACAGTCATGGAAATTTTCAGGTCTGTGTGGAAATCCATCAAAAAGATATGACGAGAGAAAAAAAGTGCCTCATTTCCAGAGTTTGAAATCTGAAGAAATCTGAGCGAGGGATGAATTTCCTACCCTCAAACAAACCCAATTCATGGCCAAATGGTAATAGGTGAGAAAGAAATTCTTGAATTGTGAGCGTCAGGAGTGTCTGAAAATATATTGGCACAAGCCTCATGTCTTAACTTTGCTGCGTTAAGGAGATATGACGATTTGAAAATGCCTCTCATTAGAGAAATCCAGCGGTGATTTTGAACAAGCTCTCCATTGACTTTCTATGCAGTTTTCAGACTTTGTGTTGGTGTGAGGAGATTTGCCAAAATTCTATTATACAGAAATACTGTAATCAGCACATATACTGTAACATTTTAGAAATTTCTCCACTTAGTAGTAATACTATAACATAACACAAATGTTATGATGAGTTGAGCGGCTGGTACTCTGGTGCAGTCAGCACAATCTGGAGCTGAACACTCTTAAAACTGTAGAGATGACAGTGGACTTCAGGAGACATCCTCAACTCTGCCCCCTCATCATATCAGACAGCCCTGTGTCGACTGTGGAGATCTTCAAGTTGCTGGGTTCCACCATCTCCCAGGACCTGAAGTGGGAGACCAACATCAACTCCATCCTCAAAAGACCCAGCAGAGGATGTACTTCCTGAGACAACTGGGAAGTACAGTCTTCCACAGGAGCTGCTGATCCAGTTCTACACTGCAGTCATTGAGTCTGTCCTGTGCTCCTCCATCACAGTCTGGTATGGTGCAGCCACTAAACAGGACAGGTGCAGACTGCAGCGGACTGTACGGGCAGCAGAAAGGATCATCGGCGCCCCCTGCCCTCCATCCAGGATCTGTACCTCTCAAGAACCAGGAAACGGGCAGGGAAAATCATCACAGACCCCTCACACCCTGGACACAGACTTTTTGATCTGCTGCCCTCTGGCAGACGGTACAGAAGCCTGCAGACCAGGACCACCCGACACAGGAACAGTTTCTTTCCCCTCGCCATCTCCCTTCTAAACAGTTGAACTGTCACACTGCTCCCACTGCCAGACTGCAACTGCACCTTATGTACATTCTGTAGTATTCATTCCACCTCATTTCATTTCTGTATTTTATGTATATACGTTTAGATTAGTTATTTATAGTTGGTTTACACAGCTTTGTGTATGTATGTGTATGCATGTGTAATGTATATATAGATACGTGTGTGTGTGTGTGTGTGTGTGTGTGTGTGTGTGTGTGTGTGTGTGTGTGTGTGTGTGAGATTTACATTGCTGTGATCGAGAGCCACCATCTACCGGAACCAAATTCCTTGTATTTGTATGCACATATACTTGGCCAATAAACACGATTCTGATGATTTGGCACAAAAACCATGATTTGGCAAAAATACTATGATTTAGCAGAAATACTATGATTGAGCAGAAGTACTAAGATGTAGTAAAAGTACTTTGATTTAACAGAAATACAATTATGGAGGAGTAATACTTTAAAATGGGAGAAATATTGATACACACACACATTCACAGAGCCTAAAGGGAAGAGTATTTGTGCCATGGAGTGTTAAGAAGAATCTGAGGTCCATATTAGAAAAGCTGGTAAAAGTTTTCAGAATTGTAATAAATGATGAATATGAATTAGTGGTCTGTGATAGTGTATTAATTTGTAGGGCAAAAACATGTTGTTCAAGGTGGAGTTGAACCCACAACCTTTGGGTAGCAGCCCTGTGTCATTACCAGCTGCGCCACTGGGAAAGACAGTGAGCTCTTGGGAAACAGGGTGATGAGCAGTCAGAATTAGATCGTGGTGAGAGGCAAAGAGCGCCGTTTTTGGAGTTACAAAACGTCATGTAACTCAAAAACTAGGTGGACTAGAAGCATAATTCTTGAACTGGGTGAATCAGCGGACTTTGGTGTACTTTGACTGCGATTTTCATTGCTCTTTCTACATCCGTCGCTGAGATATGACGAGAGAAGAAACGGCAGACCTCAGATATGATTGGCTGGCTGGGAAGCTGGCAGAAATATATAGTAATAGTGTGATTAAGCATAAATACTACATTTAGCAGAAATACTGTATTAAGCACAAATCCTATAAAAAGCAGAAATACTATATTAAGCACAAATGCTATAAAAAGCAGAAATACTATATTAAGCAATATAAATATCCTATAAAAATCCTATAAAAAGCAAAAATACTGTACTATGATTTGGTAGAAAACTATAATTAATCAGAAATACTATATTGGGCAGAAATACTATATTTAGCACAAATCTTATAAAATAGCAGAAATAGTATGATTCAGCACAATAGTAATAACTTAAACAGAAAAATTGGAAAAGCAAAATGGACAGCTGAAAAAATGCTGAACATGCTAAGGGTCCTTCAAATGTACTTGTTAAATGAAAAAAAAAAACTCAGCAAAAAGTGTAACAGTCACACAATCACAAATATGGAAACATATGGAAACACACATGCACAGAGAGACACACAGGATCAAATTCAGTCAACCAGTCTAAATATATTGAATTTAAATCTTACAATAAGATGCTCCCATAAAACTCTGTCTCGCCTCTCTTCTCTCTCTCACACACACACACACACACACACACACACACACACACACACACACACACACACACACACAGGGAGAGAGGAGCAACTTGTTAGGTCATTCAAGCAGCCTGGGAGCTGCTAAATTTGAATCCACCAATCAGAGAGGCTGTGTACTTTTTCCCGCCAAAACAGGTGCAGCCGTTTTACACACACAGAGCACAGAGACAGGATTTCTGCAGTGAATTTCTCATAGTGAGGATTCCTCTCAAACAAATGGCCATAATTTCCTAACCATAGGGGCTAGAACGGTCATTCTTACACCGCTTTGTTCAGAAGAGATGGGGAATCTTACAGTGTTGACAATTTATCATTAAAATATGAATTATTGAAGATATTTGACTTGTAATGCACCATAACTGAGTAGAGGCGCAGCAAAACTGCCTTGACTTCCCCTCAAACAACGCTTTCTAACTCTAAATCTATTTGGAGTATCGATATCATTCTTTCACCGTAAGAGACAGCAGGCTTTGGTGAACAGTCATGGAAATTTTCAGGTCTCTGTGGAAATCCATGAAAAAGATATGACGAGAGAAAAAGTGGTTCATTTCCAGAGTTTGAAATCTGAAGAAATCTGAGCGAAGGACGAATTTCCTACCCTCAAACAAGTCTAACTCATCTCAGAACGGTAATAGGTGAGAAAAAATTCTTGAATTGTGAGCGTCAGGAGTGTCTGAAGATATACTGGGACAAGCCTCATGTTTTAACTTCGCTTCGTTAAGGAGATATGACAATCGAATATGCCTCTCATTACAGAAATCAAGCGGTGATTTTGAACAAACTCTCCATTGACTTTCTATGGAGAGTTTTCAGACTTTGTGTTGGTCTGAGGAGATTTGCCAAAATTCTATAAATCTCACAACAATGATGGTGACATTTTCGGAAAGCCAGCAAAAATGCCTACGTTTTGATGTATAATTTGTGGAAGTTGAGTGAAAATCGAGCAAGTAGCAAGAAGTTGTTCGGACATGAAGAGAAGACTGCGAAACCTACAGTGGCACACTGGAAGCCAAGTGCATAGCAACCATAACAACGCATGTATTTTCTGAAAAATCACAATTTTGCAACTCAAAACTTTAAGAGGGATAAAAGTAAAACTGTAACAGATATGAAAAAGCTGAATCATTCATGAATAGCCCAATAATTTGTGAACATTTTAAAATTTGAATGGTTGTTCTACGTGAAAGTAGGAAAAAGTAGTTAAGTTTCAAAAACAAGCAAGTTTTAGCAGAATTGTGGAAGTTTCCCATTCATTTCAATGGGACAAATTAAAGGAAAAAAGCTTAATATTTTAAAAAGTATAATAGATAAAAATACCAAAAGTCATTGCCATCATTAGCAGAAATAGCAGAATAGTTTAAAATTTGAACGGTGAAAATCGGCTGAAAATTGTGGAAGTAGTTAAGTGCCAAAAAAAGTACAAAAGTGGCAACTAGAACTAGAAAGCGAAAATTTCAGAAGAAATTTTATGTGTGCCTATGCCGCTGCTAATCACTGTAGTTTGCCATTCATACGGCTACAGAGAGCAAAACTCAGAAGAGCAGCCATTCTCCACCATGAACTATGGTAAAAACAAACACCGCTCACGCTTCACAGATGACAGCTTACAGTTTTGTGTAAAGATGAAGTTACTTTGTACAGCGCCGATTTGCAGACGCTGTGCACACAGGTTCATGAGCAGAAGTCCCATTGTACCACGGCAGACCCGACAATGTTTGCATGAACACACTTTGAAGCATTACATTATAGACCACTTTTCACACATGCATTCACTTTTTGTTTTTTGTTATTTTTACACAGTGTTCTGAATTATGAACAATGGTCTACAGCCAATCCTGTGTATTATTATACAAACTTTGGTTGTGAGATTCAGATAACTATTTAATAAAAGCTAAATATTTTATATGAGAGTAAGAAAGAAAAGTATATCTTTGTGTCCACCTTTCTCTGTTAATGCCCTAGCTCCCCCTAAAAGCTTTGCTAGATCCGCCCCTGCACAGTTACCAGCTGTCAGCTACACAAAAAGGAGCTTGGTCTTTGTCTCTCAGAAACAACTCATAACTTCCTTCAACTCATTCATGTCACCTAAAGTGTAAACCTGTTTCTCCATCACCAGTTCAGCTCTGATGATTCAGTAAGGACATCTCCTGATTTCATCTTCATGCTCCAGCAAACATCAGCTGATACTAGAAATTAAAATCAAAAGAATTCTAACAACAGCTGATCAAGCTTAAACGTGCTGCTGTTGTTTAGCGCGATAAATAAGAGCGAACAGCCGATCATTGATCAGTTTCATGATTGACGTTTCAACACGCGAGAGAATGACAGGGAGGCTTCAGTAACGACAGAATAAATCATAATGTTTTCTCTGAATGTGGGACGATTCCGTTTGTACGGCACGGCAACTCTATGAACTAACCCTAATGAATAAAATAAAGTCCAACGTCAGTAACTTAGTACGCACACAGCTGTATATAAACTCCCGTGGCATTACGATTGTAAAGGTCAACGAAAATAAATTACACCTAAACTCGGTTTATATCTGACCCAAATAGAGAGCGACCGGTGCTGACACGAGTTTCACCCGCCTCAATATAAGCCAAGCCTGGGTGCTTTTTCACGAAGGGTTGCTAGCGGCGCGAGCTAACTATGCTAGCGGCGCTAGCTAGCTAGCCGACTATCAGCAACACATAAGAGAACTGCTGCTAAATAAACTACACCTAAACTCGGTTTATATCTGACCCAAATAGAGAGCGACCGGTGCTGACACGAGTTTCACCCGCCTCAATATAAGCCAAGCCTGGGTGCTTTTTTTCACGAAGGGTTGCTAGCGGCGCGAGCTACCTATGCTAGCGGCGCTAGCTAGCTAGCCGGCTATCAGCAACACATAAGAGAACTGCTGCTAAATAAACTACACCTAAACTCGGTTTATATCTGACCCAAATAGAGTGCAGTTCATAACTTCTTACCTGAAATTCAGTTCACCTCACGCCCTGCCTTCGCTTTCCCTGATCCATGATTGACCACCGCGTTAGCAATCGCCTGCCCGGCCTCATATGTCTCGTTGGCGGCATGTCCTTTCTGTCACACACCGGTGGGTAGCTGCCCTCTGTTGTAGCTCCACCACCAAACAACTCAGTTATTTTTTCCACATCCAGCTGTAACTCCGATTCTATGCGAGCATTTGCGAGAGACCAGGAGGTGAAACGACAGAGAGTCCCTCGCTATCCATTTGCAGCCAAGTGCGGCAGTTAGCTAGGTAGCCAGCTAGGTAGCCGGCTAGCTGTCAGGCAGGACCGACGTAGTCAGAGCACTGTCGCTAAATATGGGATGTCTTGATAAAACAAGCAGATATTTGAAGTTTACACACCTACATTCTCGCCTGAAAATATCTTAAAAGCTTATTTTGTGACCTAGAAACACGAATAAAAGACATATAAAACGAAGTGGTGGCCGCCATTGTTCACTCTGTAGAGGCGTGCTATGAATTGTGGGATATTGAGTTTTCCACCAAGCATTACCGTAACTTTTGAATGATTTGCGCAACCTTAAAAATTCCAAGGGCTCCTGAAAGCAGCGACGCTGTGCGCACCGCTGAAATTGTCATCATTACGGTAATCCAAATAAGGGTACACAGGCTGTACCACTCCCGGCATACCACTAGAGAGAGCCAACACACCACAAATGAAGTCTGTTTATTTGGCGCCAAAAGATGAATTGGCCTAAATTTGCACTAAAATATTAATATTTAAAAACTATAAAAGTCATAAACACCAAAAGTCATAACATAATAGTCCAGCTCCAGCCGCACAAAATGATCTAACATATGTAACCCTAATGTCAAAACTGTTTGGCAGAGGAGCTGGAAAATTTTCACTAAAATATTAATATTTAAAAACTATAAAATTCATAAACACCAAAAGTCATAGCACACCATTCCAGATCCGCCGCACAAAATGAGGTAACATATATGAAGCTTGTCTCAAAACTGCGAGGCGAGATTCGCTGCAAAATTTCAGGCGGAAACTGGAGAATAATAATAATAACTAGAAAGCGAAAATTTCAGAAGAAATTTTATGTGTGCCTATGCCGCTGCTAATCACTGTAGTTGCCATTCATACGGCTACAGAGAGCAAAACTCAGAAGAGCAGCCATTCTCCACCATGAACTATGGTAAAACAAACACCGCTCACGCTCACAGATGACAGCTTACAGTTTTGTGTAAAGATGAAGTTACTTCAGACAGCGCCGATTTGCAGACGCTGTGCACACAGGTTCATGAGCAGAAGTCCCATTGTACCACGGCAGACCCGACAATGTTTGCATGAACACGCTTTGAAGCATTACATTATGGACCACTTTTCACACATGCATTCACTTTTTGTTTTTTGTTATTTTTACACAGTGTTCTGAATTATGAACAATGGTCTACAGCCAATCTTGTGTATTATTATACAAACTTTGGTTGTGAGATTCAGATAACTATTTAATAAAAGCTAAATATTTTATATGAGAGTAAGAAAGAAAAGTATATCTTTGTGTCCACCTTTCTCTGTTAATGCCCTAGCTGCCCCCTAAAAGCTTTGCTAGATCCGCCCCTGCACAGTTACCAGCTGTCAGCTACACAAAAAGGAGCTTGGTCTTTGTCTCTCAGAAACAACTCATAACTTCCTTCAACTCATTCATGTCACCTAAAGTGTAAACCTGTTTCTCCATCACCAGTTCAGCTCTGATGATTCAGTAAGGACATCTCCTGATTTCATCTTCATGCTCCAGCTAACATCAGCTGATACTAGAAATTAAAATCAAAAGAATTCTAACAACAGCTGATCAAGCTTAAACGTGCTGCTGTTGTTTAGCGCGATAAATAAGAGCGAACAGCCGATCATTGATCAGTTTCATGATTGACGTTTCAACACGCGAGAGAATGACAGGGAGGCTTCAGAACGACAGAATAAATCATAATGTTTTCTCTGAATGTGGGACGATTCCGTTTGTACGGCACGGCAACTCTATGAACTAACCCTAATGAATAAAATAAAGTCCAACGTCAGTAACTTAGTGCGCACACAGCTGTATATAAACTCCCGTGGCAGTACGATTGTAAAAGGTCAACGAAAATAAATTACACCTAAACTCGGTTTATATCTGACCCAAATAGAGTGCAGTTCATAACTTCTTACCTGAAATTCAGTTCACCTCACGCTCCTGCCTTCGGTTTCCAGCATCATCGGCCCATATAAACGAAAAATAAGTCCAGCTAAAACACATACTGTCAGCGAGCGACCGGTGCTGACACGAGTTTCACCCGCCTCAATATAAGCCAAGCCTGGGTGCTTTTTTTCACGAAGGGTCGCTAGCGGTGCTAGCTAACTATGCTAGCGGCGCTAGCTAGCTAGCCGGCTATCAGCAACACATAAGAGAACTGCTGCTAAATAAACTACACCTAAACTCGGTTTATATCTGACCCAAATAGAGTGCAGGTCATAACTTCTTACCTGAAATTCAGTTCACCTCAGGCTCCTGCCTTCGCTTTCCCTGATCCACGATTGACCTCCGCGTTAGCAAACACCGGTCGATCGGGCGGTCGCGGCATGTCCTTTCTGTCATACACCGTGGATAGCTGCCCACTGTTGTAGCTCCGCATTATAGCACCACCAAACAACTCAGTTATTTTTTCCACATCCAGCTGTAACTCCGATTCTGTGCGAGCATTTGCGAGAGACCGGGAGGTGAAAGGAGAGAGAGTCCCTCGCTGTCCATTTGCAGCCAAGGCGCGGCAGCTAGCTAGGTAGCCGGCTAGCTGTCAGGCAGGACCGAGGTCGTCAGAGCATTGTCGCTAATATGGGATGTCTTGATAAAACAAGCAGATATTTGAAGTTTACACACCTACATTCTCGCCTGAAAATATCTTAAAAGTTTATTTTGTGACCTAGACACACTAATAAAAGACATATAAAACGAAGTGGTGGCCGCCATTGTTTAACTCGGCAGAGGTGTGCTATGAATTGTGGGATATGGAGTTTTCCACCAAGCATAGAAGCCATTGTGTTTACCGTAACTATTCAATGGTTCGCGCAACCTTAAAACCTCCAATGGTTCCTGAAAGCAGCGAGGCTGTGCGCGCCATTGATATTGTCATCATTACGGTATCCAAATAAGGGTAGACAGGCTGTACCACTCCCGGCATACCACTAGAGAGAGCCAACACACCACAAATGAAGTTTGAAATTTGTTTCAATGGGACCAAAAGATGGCGCCAACACACCACAAATGAAGTCTGTTTATTTGGCGCCAAAAGATGAATTGGCCTAAATTTGCACTAAAATATTAATATTTAAAAACTATAAAAGTCATAAACACCAAAAGTCATGACATAATAGTCCAGCTCCAGCCGCACAAAATGATCTAACATATGTAACCCTAATGTCAAAACTGTTCGGCAGAGGAGCGCGGGAAAATTTTCACTAAAATATTAATATTTAAAAACTATAAAATTCATAAACACCAAAAGTCATAGCACACCATTCCAGATCCGCCGCACAAAATGAGGTAACATATATGAAGCTTGTCTCAAAACTGCGGGCGAGATTCGCTGCAAAATTTCAGGCGGAAACTGGAGAATAATAATAATAATAATAATAATAATAAATCCGACGAATAGTAATATGTGTGCCTCTTGGCATAGGCACACATAATAACTAGAAAGTGAAAATTTCAGAAGAAATTTTATGTGTGCCTATGCCGCTGCTATTCAGTGTAGTTTGCCATTCATATAGCTACAGAGAGCAAAACTCAGAAGAGCAGCCATTCTCCACCATGAACTATGGTAAAACAAACACCGCTCACGCTTCACAGATAACAGCTTACAGTTTTGTGTAAAGATGAAGTTACTTTGTACAGCGCCAATTTGCAGACGCTGTGCACACAGGTTCATGAGCAGAAGTCCCATTGTACCACGGCAGATCCGACAATGTTTGCATGAACACGCTTTGAAGCATTACGTTATGGACCACTTTTCACACATGGTTGGTGTACCCAAACAGCCGGCTGTAGCTTTTCAACTCACAGCCCGACACACACCAAAAACAGCCGAGAGAGCACAGACTACGCCTGAGAGGCGTGATTGCAGGTGCCGCTCAGGTGGGTCCACCTCCCCTGCAGCGGCACTGCAGACCACGCCCGCCACACACATCAAACACGTAAAATAAATATTTATGCACTTTTGCATTCACTTTTTTTGTTTTTGTTATTTTTACACAGTGTTCTGAATGATGAACAATGGTCTACAGCCAATCTTGTGTATTATTATACAAACTTTGGTTGTAAGATTCAGATAACTATTTAATAAAAGCTAAATATTTTATATGAGAGTAAGAAAGAAAAGTATATCTTTATGTCCACCTTTCTCTGTTAATGCCCTACCTGGCCCCCCTGGCAAAAGCTTTGCTAGATCCGCCCCTGCACAGTTACCAGCTGTCAGCTACACAAAAAAGGAGCTTGGTGTATATTTGTCTCTCAGAAACAGTTCATAACTTCCTTCAACTCATTCATGTCACCTAAGGGTAAACCTGTTTCTCCATCACCAGTTCAGCTCTGATGATTCAGTAAGGACATCTCCTGATTTCATCTTCATGCTCCAGCAAACATCAGCTGATACTAGAAATTAAAATCAAAAGAATTCTAACAACAGCTGATCAAGCTTAAACGTGCTGCTGTTGTTTAGCGCGATAAACAAACAAGAGAGAAAAGCCGATCATTGATCAGTTTCATGACTGAAGTTTCAACAGGCGAGAGAATGACAGGGAGGCTGTCATAAAGTTCAACATCGGTAACATCGGTAACTTAGCGTGCACACAGCTGTATACAAACTCCGTAGTGCTAGCTAGCACGCAGTACGAGTTATTGTAAGTGATTGAAAAGTCAGCACAACGAAAATAAACTACACCTAAACTCGGTTTATATCTGACCCAAATAGAGTGCAGGTCATAATAACTTACCTGAAATTCAGTTCACCTCACGCTCCTGCCTTCGCTTTTCCTGATCCACGATTGACCGCGTTAGCAAACACCGGTCGATCGGCGGTACCTCACCGCCTTGTATGTCTCGTTCGCGGCATGTCCTTTCTGTCACACACGGTGGATAGCTGCCCTCTGTTGTAGCTCCACCACCAAACAACTCAGTTATTTTTTCCACATCGACCAGCATCATCGGCCCATATAAACGAAAAATAAGTCCAGCTAAGACACAGACCCTTGCCGAGCGATCGGGCGATTAAACAAATTTTAGCCACCTCACTATCAGCCAAGCCTGGGTGGTTTTTCACACGAAGGGTCGCTAGTCGCCGCTTAGCTAGCTAAGCTAGCGGCGCTTAGCTAGCTAGCCAGCCGGCTATCAGCAACACGTAAGAGAACTGTTGCTAAATAAACTACACCTAAACTCGGTTTATATCTGACCCAAATAGAGTGCAGGTCATAACTTCTTACCTGAAATTCAGTTCACCTCACGCCCTGCCTTCGCTTTCCCTGATCCACGATTGACCTCCGCGTTATTAAACACCGGACGATCGGCGGTAGCCTCACCGCCTTGTATGTCTCGTTCGCGGCATGTCCTTTCTGTCACACACCGGTGGATAGCTGCCCTCTGTTGTAGCTCCACCACCAAACAACTCAGTTATTTTTTCCACATCGACCAGCATCATCGGCCCATATAAACGAAAAATAAGTCCAGCTAAGACACAGACCCTTGCCGAGCGATCGGGCGATTAAACAAATTTTAGCCACCTCACTATCAGCCAAGCCTGGGTGGTTTTTCACGAAGGGTCGCTAGTCGCCGCTTAGCTAGCTAAGCTAGCGGCGCTAGCTAGCTAGCCAGCCGGCTATCAGCAACACGTAAGAGAACTGTTGCTAAATAAACTACACCTAAACTCGGTTTATATCTGACCCAAATAGAGTGCAGGTCATAACTTCTTACCTGAAATTCAGTTCACCTCACGCCCTGCCTTCGCTTTCCCTGATCCACGATTGACCTCCGCGTTAGCAAACACCGGACGATCGGCGGTAGCCTCACCGCCTTGTATGTCTCATTCGCGGCATGTCCTTTCTGTCACACACCGGTGGATAGCTGCCCTCTGTTGTAGCTCCACCACCAAACAACTCAGTTATTTTTTCCACATCGACCAGCATCATCGGCCCATATAAACGAAAAATAAGTCCAGCTAAGACACAGACCCTTGCCGAGCGATCGGGCGATTAAACAAATTTTAGCCACCTCACTATCAGCCAAGCCTGGGTGGTTTTTCACGAAGGGTCGCTAGTCGCGCGCGCTAGCTAGCTAAGCTAGCGGTGCTAGCTAGCTAGCCAGCCGGCTATCAGCAACACGTAAGAGAACTGTTGCTAAATAAACTACACCTAAACTCGGTTTATATCTGACCCAAATAGAGTGCAGGTCATAACTTACCTGAAATTCAGTTCACCTCACGCTCCTGCCTTCGCTTTCCCTGATCCACGATTGACCTCCGCGTTATTAAACACCGGACGATCGGCGGTAGCCTCACCGCCTTGTATGTCTCGTTCGCGGCATGTCCTTTCTGTCACACACCGTGGATAGCTGCCCTCTGTTGTAGCTCCACCACCAAACAACTCAGTTATTTTTTCCACATCGACCAGCATCATCGGCCCATATAAACGAAAAATAAGTCCAGCTAAGACACAGACCCTTGCCGAGCGATCGGGCGATTAAACATATTTTAGCCACCTCACTATCAGCCAAGCCTGGGTGGTTTTTCACGAAAGGCGCTAGCTAGCTAAGTTAGCTAGCCGGCTATCAGCAACACTTAAGAGAATTGTCGCTAATATGGGATGTCTTGATAAAACGAGCAGATATTTGAAGTTTACACACCTACATTCTCGCCTGAAAATATCTTAAAAGTGTATTTTGTGACCTAGAAACATGAATAAAAGACATATAAAACGAAGTGGTGTCCGCCATTGTTTAACTCGGCAGAGGGTGCTATGAATTATGGGATATGGAGTTTTGTAACAAGCATACAGATTTTCAGCCGTACTACTCCCGGTATACCACTAGAGAGAGCCAACCCACCACAAATAAAGTCTGTTTCTATGGAATTTGGCCTAAATTTGCACTAAAATCTAAATATTTCAAAAACTATAAAAGTCATAAACACCAAAAGTGTATACCATACTAGTCCAGCTCCAGCCGCACAAAATGATCGAACATATGTAACCCTATTTTCAAAACTGTTTGGCAGAGAAGCGGGAAAATTTTCACTAAAATATTAATATTTAAAAACTATAATAGTTATAAACACCAAAAGTCATAGCACACCATTCCTGATCCAGCCGCACAAAATTTAACATATATGAAGCTTGTCTCAAAATCATGGGCGAGTTTCGCTGCAAAATTTCAGGCGGAAACTGAAGAATAATAATAATAATAATAAATCCGACGAATAGTAATATGTGTGCCTCTTGTCATAGGCACACATAATAATAATAATAAATCCGACGAATAGTAATATGTGTGCCTCTTGGCATAGGCACACATAATAACTTGAAAAACTAGAAAAATTTGCATTTCCTGCGAAAATGCTGTGTGGATGCCTTAACGCTGAAGCTGTCTGCTGAAAAGCTGAAAAAGATGAAAAGTTGCAAAAAGTTATATGGTGGTGAAAAAAAACATGTCACCCTGAGCAGGATTGGAACCTGGCCCTCCTGGTCTCAAGGCAGCCACTCATCTCACTGAGCTAAACTCATTCTCTCAAAAAACAGGAGGAGAGACTGACAATTCTGCTAAAATGAGCAGAAGCTGCTGAGAATTGTGCTGAGAAGAGGTGAAAAGGTTGAAAATTTTGCAGAAAACAGGTAAATCAGCAGAATTTCTGCAGAAAAGAGGTAAAGAAGCAATAAGTTGCGCTGAAAAGAGATGAATCAGCAGAATTTCTGCTCAAAGGTGGCTATTCATTTCCCTGAGCCAAAGTCACCCTTACAAAGAAGAGGTGGAGAGACGGACAATTCTGCTGAAATGAGCAGAAGCTGATAAGAGGTGAAAAGGCTGAAAATTTTGCAGAAAAGAGGTGAATCAGCAGAATTTCTGCAGAAAAGAGGCAAAGAAGCAGAAACTTGCGCTGAAAAGAGATGAATCAGCAGAGTTTCTGCTCAAAAGAGTTGTCTTTTTTTCTGAATACAGCCAAAAAGCTGGAATTTGTGCTGAAAAGGGTGAAAAAATGAAAATTTTGCTGAAAAGGGGTGAAGAAGCTGAAGAAGCTAAAGTATACTAAATCAAAGTATTTGTGCCAAAACATAGTGTTTCTGCCATATTGTGGTACTACTACATTACAACATGAATACGGATTAAAGATGAAAGAAACTGGCAACAAATTCCTCCACTACAAACCAGTCTGATACCACTTCTTTGCAGTGTTCACTAAGGCACTACCCAAAAGGCGCCACAAGAGGGCACTCCAACACAAGAGATGAGCAGAATTTCTGCTGAAAAGAGGCAGAAGGTTCTGTATGTAGAAAAAGAAACACTGTTGAACCATGTGTGAAATAAATAAAGAAATGAAATGAAAGAACAACCTGGTTCTGCTCAAATTCACCAATCAGAGGTACTGCCTCTGTCTGCTTCATCAGGCTGTGTACTTGTTTCTGCCATGGAGCGTTAACAAGAATCTGAGGTCCATATTAGAAAAGCTGCTAAAATCATAAAACTTTGCAGAATTGTAATAAATTAGCAATATAAATTACAGGTCTGTGATAGTGTATAAATTTGTAGTGAAAAAAAAAACGTGGACCAAGGTGGGATTGAACCCACGACCTTTCAGCTGCAGAGCCGTGTCATTACTGATTGCGCCACCTGGACAGGGGGCGGCGGTCTGAAAGACAGATACTTGGGCAGTCAGAAAATAGATCGCGGTGAGAGGCGAAAACGCCGTTTTGGAGTTACAAAACGTCGTGTAACTCAAAAACTAGGAGGGCTAGCAGCATAATTCTTGTACTGGGTGAATCAGCGGACTTTGGTGTATTTTGACTGCGATTTTCATAGCTCGTTCTACCTCCGTCGCGGAGATGTGACGAGAGAAGAAACGGCTTCATTTCCAGAGTTTGAAGACTGAGAGAAGGACAGATTTCCACCCCTCAAACAAACGTAATTCATTGCTCAACGGTAAGATAATTGTAAAAACTGCTTCCACTGTGAGTGTCAGCAGTGTCTGAAGATATATTGGCACAAGCCTCATGTCCTAACTTTGCTTTGTTCAAGAGATATGACGATTTGAAAATGCCTCCCGTTACAGAATTTCAGCTCTGAATTTCAAAACCTCCCCATAGACTTTGAATGGGGAGTATTGAGACCTTGTGTCACCCGAGGCAAATTATGAAAAAACGGTAAATCTCACAATAAAGATAGTGACATTTTCTGAAAGCCAGCAAAAATACCTACGTTTTGATGTATAATTTGTGGGGGTTGAGTGGAAATTGAGCCAGTAGCAAGAAGTTGTTTAGACATGAAGAGAAAATTCAGAATGGACCAGCACTCACTCTGACTTAATTGCATAGCAACCATAGCAACGCATGTATTTTCTGAAAAATCACAATTTTGCAACTGAAAACTTCAAGAGAGATAAGATTAAAACGGTAGAAGATCTGAAAAAGCTGAATCAGACAGGAATAGCCCAATAATCTGAGAACATTTTAAAGTTTGAATGGAGTTTCTAGGTGAAAGTATGACAAAGTAGTTAAGTTTCAAAGACAAGCAAGTTTTAGCAGAATTGTGGAAGTTTTCCATTCATTTCAATGGGACAAATTAAAGGAAAAAAGTGTAATATTTTAAAAAGTATAACAGTAATAAACACCAAAAGTCATTGCCGGAAAGAGAAGAAAGAGCAGAACAGTATAGAGTTTGAACTGAGAAAATCGGCTGAAAACTGAGGAAGTAGTTAAGTGCCAAAAAGTGTACGGAAGCAACTAGGGGAATAATAATAAAGAAGAAAGAGAAACAGGAAAACAATAGTGTGGAAGCCCTTTGAGGGCATCCACACAACTAGAAAAATTTGCATTTCCTGCGAAAATGCTGTGTGGATGCCTTAACGCTGAAGCTGTCTGCTGAAAAGCTGAAAAAGATGAAAAGTTGCAAAAAGTTGTATGGTGGTGAAAAAAAAAATGCTGCCCTGTGCAGGATTCGAACCTGGCCCTGCTCGGCTCAAGGCAGCTACTCATCTCACTGAGCCAAAGTCATTCTCACAAAGAAGAGATGGAGAGACGGACAATTTTGCTGTAATTAGCAGAAGCTGATGAGAATTGTGCTGATAAGAGGTGAAAAGGCTGAAAATTTTGCAGAAAAGAGGTAAATCAGCAGAATTTCTGCTGAAAAGAGGTGAAAAAGCAGAAAATTGCGCTGAAAAGAGATGAATCAGCAGAATTTCTGCTCAAAAGAGTTTTTTCTGAAAACAGCTGAGATCTGTGCTAATAAGAGGTGAAAAGGCTGAAAATTTTGCAGAAGAGGTGAATAAGCAGAATTTCGGCTGAAAAGAGGTGAAAATTCTGCTGAAAAGAGTTCAATCAGCAGAATTTCTGCTGAAAAGAGTTCTGCAGAACTTTTCAGAATTCTGCTGAAAAGATGTTTTGCTGAAAATAGCTGAAAAAGCTGGGATTTGTGCTGAAAAGTGGTGAAAAACTGAAGATTCTGCTGAAAACGGGTTATAAAGCTGAAATTTGTGTTGAAAAGAGTAAAAAAGTTTAACTGTTAACTGAAAGAAATGTTGCCATAAGCGGGATTTGAACCCGGCCTCCCAGTCTGAGAACGGACGCTCATCTCACTGAGCTAAAACACAGGTCAACCCGGCAAGGAAAATCAGTGAGGCCACTGATAATATGGCAGAAATGGGCAAAAAATATTGCAAAAAAAAAATTCAATATCTCAAAAGTATAGAAGTTATGAGCACCAAAAGTCATTGCCGGAAAGAGCAGAAAGAGCAGAATTTTTAAAGATTTGAACGGTGAAAATAGCACAAAAACTGAGGGAGTAGATAAGTGCCAAAAAGTGTACGGAAGCAACTAGAAGAATAATAATAAAGAACTAGAAAAATTTGCATTTCCTGCGAAAATGCTGTGTGGATGCCTTAACGCTGAAGCTGTCTGCTGAAAAGCTGAAAAAGATGAAAAGTTGCAAAAAGTTGTATGGTGGTGAAGAAACTGAAAATTCCGCTGAAAACAAGTGAAGAAGGAGAGATTTTTGCTTAAAAGTGGTGAAAAGCAAAAATTCTACTGCAAAGGGGTAAAGACGGCGAAATTTTGCTAAAAAGTGGTGAAAGAAACCCCCTATGTTGCCATGAGCAGGATTCGAACCCGGCCCTCCTGGTCTCAAGGCAGCTACTCATCTCACTGAGCCAAAGTCATTCTCCCAATGAGGAGGTGGAGAGACTGACACTTTTGCTGAAATGAGCAGAAGCTGCTGAGAATTGTGCTGATAAGAGGAGAAAAGGCTGAAAATTTTGCAGAAAAGAGGTGAATCAGCAGAATTTCTGCAGAAAAGAGGTAAAGAAGCAGAAAGTTGCACTGAAAAGAGATGAATCAGCAGAATTTCTGCTCAAAAGTGTTTTTTCTGAAAACAGCTGAGATTTGTGCTAATAAGAGGTGAAAAGGCTGAAAATTTTGCAGAAGAGGTGAATAAGCAGAATTTTCAGCAGAATTCTGCCGAAAAGATGTTTTTGCTGAAAATACCTGAAAAGCAGGGACTTGTGCTGAAAGTGGTGAAAAAAAAAACATTGCCGTGAGCAGGATTTGAACCTGGCCCTCCTGGTCTCAAGGCAGCCACTCATCTCACTGAGCCAAACTCACTCTTGCAAAGAATAGGTGGAGAGACTCATAATTCTGCTGAAATGAGCAGAAGCTGCTCAAACTTCTGCAGAAAAGAGGTGAATCAGCAGAATTTCTGCTGAAAAGAGGTAAAACAACCTGTTTCTGCTCAAATTCACCAATCAGAGGTACTGCCTCTGTCTGCTTCATCAGGTGGGTACTTGTATGTATTTCTGCCATGGAGCATTAACAAGAATCTGAGGTCCATATTAGAAAAGCTGCTAAAATCATAAAGCGTGCGCTGAAAGAGATGAATCAGCAGAGTTTCTGCTGAAAAGAGTTTTTTTTTCTGAATACAGCCAAAAGGCTGGAATTTGTGCTGAAAAGGGTGAAAAAAATGAAAATTTTGCTGAAAAGGGGTGAAGAAGCTAAAGTATACCAAATCAAAGTATTTGTGCCAAAACATAGTGTTTCTGCCATATTGTGGTACTACTACATTACAACATGAATACGGATTAAAGATGAAAGAAACTGGCAACAAATTCCTCCACTACAAACCAGTCTGATACCACTTCTTTGCAGTGTTCACATTGACTAAGGCACTATCCAAAAGGCGCCACAAGAGGGCACTCCAACACAACAGATGACCTATGTACACTGATGCACTTAGTAACAGTCAGCCTCCTTGAATTGGCAGAAATACTGTGATTTAGTAGTAATACTATAACATAACAGATATACTGTGATGTTGCAGACAGACATAGTATGTTTTTGCACTACTCATTTGTAGTGAAAGAAATTAGCAATATAAATTAGAGGTCTGTGATAGTGTATAAATTTGTAGGGAAAAAAATGTTGACCAAGGTGGGATTGAACATACGACCTTTGAACTGCAGAGGCGTGTCATTACTTACTCTGCTGAAATTAGCAGAAGCTGCTGAGAATTGTGCTGATGATAAGAGGTGAAAAGGCTGAAAATTTTGCAGAAAAGAGGTGAATCAGCAGAATTTCTGCAGAAAAGAGGCAAAGGAGCAGAAACTTGCGCTGAAAAGAGATGAATCAGCAGAGTTTCTGCTTAAAAGAGTTTTTTTTTCTGAAAACAGCCCCAAAAATGGAATTTGTGCTGAAAAGGGGTGAAAAAATGAAAATTTTGCTGAAAAGGGGTGAAGAAGCTAAAGTATACCAAATCAAAGTATTTGTGCCAAAACATAGTGTTTCTGCCATATTGTGGTATTTGTGCCACAAAAGTTACTACATTACAACATGAATACGGATTAAAGATGAAAGAAACTGGCAACAAATTCCTCCACTACAAACCAGTCTGATACCACTTCTTTGCAGTGTTCACGTTTACTAAGGCACTACCCAAAAGGCGCCACAAGAGGGCACTCCAACACAAGAGATGACCTATGTACACTGATGCACTTAGTAACAGTCAGCCTCCTACTTAGCCATTACGTAATACAGCGATATTACAGTGTACAAATTCACATAAATTTGCAGGGGAAAAAACAAAGCAGGAACGAGCCCAAAACAATAAAATAACTGGGCTGCCATAGCTATTGCTAACTAGCACATACGCTAAAGGTAACTAAAACCAATACCAACCAATGTTTTTGCAGAAACACTGTAATTTCACTCAAATACTATGAAATAGCAGTAATACTATGATTTGGCAGAAATACTATGTCTTTGCAGAAACACTGTAATTTCACTCAAATAATATGAAATAGCAGTAATACTATGATTTGGCAGAAATACTATGTTTCAGTACAAATACTATGACAAAGCAGAAATACTATGACTTAGAAGTAATACTATAACAAAAGGGATTCCTCAAAATACTATGAAATTGCAGTAATTCTATGATTTGGCAGAAATACTGTACTTCGTACAAATACAATGCTTTGGTACAAATACTATATTTTGATTTCAATACTATGATTTGGCACGAGTAGTAGTATGATTTAGTACAAATACTACGAATTGGCAGAAATACTGTGACTTAGTAGTAATACTATAACATAACAGATATACTATGATTTTGCAGACAGTCTATGTTTTTGCACAACTAGCACAATATGGCAGAAATACTATGATTTGGCACAAGTACTATGATTTAGTACAAATACTCTTATTGGCACAAATACTATGTTTCAGTACAAATACTACGATTTGGCAATAATACTGGGTTTTAGCACAACTACTGAGATTTGGGTGAAATACCATGATTTAGAAGAAATACTATGACTTCGTACAAATACAATGTTTTGGTTCAAATAATATGATTTGCAAAAATACTATGATTTGGCACAAGTACCATGATTTAGTACAAATACTACGATTTCGCTCAAATACTATGGAATTGCAGTAATACTATGATTTTGAAGGAATACTATGATTTGATAGAAATACTATGCCTTAGTAGTAATACTATAACATAACAGATATACTATGATTTTGCAGAAATTCTATGTTTTTGCACAAATACTACAATTTGGCAGAAATACTATGTTTGGGCAGTAATACTATGATTTGCTATAAATACTATGATTTGGCACATATACTATAATCAGCAGATATACTATAACATAACAGAAATTCTACGACTTAGTAGTAACACTATAATATAACAGAAATTTTAACTGGACACAAATAACATGATTTGCCCCAAAACCATGATTTGGCAAAAAAAATACCATGATTTGGCACAAATACGATGATATTGCAGAAATACTATGATTGGGTACAAATACTATGATTTGGCACAAGTACTATGAATAAGTACAAATACTATGATTTGGCAGAAATACTATGACTTAGCAGAAATACTATGTTTTAACATAAATAATATCTTTTGACAGAAATTTCTGCTAAAGGTACTATTTCTGCTTTTTAGCAGAAATACTGTAATTTTGCATAAACACTATGATTTGGGATAAATACTATGATTTGGCAGATATACTATATTCAGCAAATATACTATAACATAACAGACATTCCTCCACTTAGTAGTAATCTCATAACATAAAATAAATATTATGGTTCTGCCCAAAAACCATGATTTGGCACAAATACCATGATTTGTCAAAAATACTATGATTTAGCAGAAATACTATGATTGAGCAGAAGTACTAAGATGTAGTAGAAGTACTTTGATTTAGCACAAATACTATTATGGAGGAGTAATACTTTAACATGGGAGAAATATTGATACTCACACACACATACACAGAGAGCAAAGTGTACAGTGGCTGTTAAGAGTCTGTGCTTGGTATATCTAGGTCAGCTAAATTGGCTGCACCTGCTGTAATCAGCACTTACACACACAGACACAGACACAGCTATGAGTTTTCTGCAGTGTATTTCTCACATTCAGGATTCCCCTCGAACAAATGGCCATAATTTCCCAACCGTAGGGGCTAGAACGCTCATTCTGACACCGATTTGTTCAGAAGAGATGGGGAAAACTTCAGGCCTTCATAATTCAGAGATAAAATGTAAATTATTGAAGATATATGACTTGTAATACACTGTAACTGAGTAGAGGCGAAGCAAAACTGCCTTGACTTGCCCTCAAACAACGTTTTGTAACTCTAAATCTATATGGAGCATCAAAATCATTCTTTCACCGTAAGAAACAGCAGGCTTTGGTGAACAGTCATGGAAATTTTCAGGTCTCTGTTGAAATCAATCAAAAGATATGACGAGAGAAAAAGTGCCTCATTTCCAGAGTTTGAAATCTGAAGAAATCTGAGCGAGGGAAAAATTTCCTACCCTCAAACAAGTGTAATTCATGGCCAAACGGTAATAGGTGAGGAAAAAATTCTTGAATTGTGAGCATCAGGGATGTCTGAAGATATATTGGCACAAGCGTCATGTCTCAACTCTGTTTCGTTAAGGAGATATGACGATTTGAAAATGCCTCTCATTAGAGAATTCCAGCGCTGATTTTGAAGAAACTCTCCATTGACTTTCTATGGAGAGTTTTGAGACTTTATGTTACTCTGAGGAGATTTGCAAAAATCTATAAGTCCCACAACACTGATAGTGACATTTTCTGAAAGCCAGCAAAAATACCTACGTTTTGATGTATAATTTGTGGGGTTGAGTGGAAATTGAGCGAGTAGCAAGAAGTTGTTCAGACATGAAGAGAAAATTCAGAAAGGACGAGTGCACACTCTGAGTTAATTGCATAGCAACCATAACAACGCATGTATTTTCTGAAAAATCACAATTTTGCAACTGAAAACTTAAAGAGGTATAAAATTAAAACGGTAGAAGATCTGAAAAAGCTGAATCATTCAGGAATAGCCCAATAGTCTGAGAACATTTTAAAGTTTGAATGGAGTTTCTAGGTGAAAGTATGACAAAGTAGTTAAGTTTCAAAGACAAGCAAGTTTTAGCAGAATTGTGGAAGTTTTCCATTCATTTCAATGGGACAAATTAAAGGAAAAAGTGTAATATTTTAAAAAGTATAACAGTAATAAACACCAAAAGTCATTGCCGGAAAGAGCAGAAAGAGCAGAACAGTATAGAGTTTGAACTGAGAAAATCGGCTGAAAACTGAGGAAGTAGTTAGTGCCAAAAAGTGTAACGGAAGCAACTAGAAGAATAATAATAATAAAGAATAAAGAGAAACAGGAACTCAATAGTGTGGAAAGTTTTTAAGGGCATCCACACAACTAGAAAAATTTGCATTTCCTGCGAAAATGCTGTGTGGATGCCTTAACGCTGAAGCTGTCTGCTGAAAAGATGAAAAAGATGAAAAGTTGCAAAAAGTTGTATGGTGGTGAAAAAATGTTGCCCTGAGCAGGATTCGAACCTGGACCTCCTGGGCGCAAGGCAGCTACTCATCTCACTGTGCCAAATTCACTCTCACAAGGTAAGAGATGGAGAGACTGACAATTATGGTGAAATGAGCAGAAACTGCTGAAAATTGCGCTGATAAGAGGTGAAATGGTTGAAAATTTTGCAGAAAAGAGGTGAATCAGCAGAATTTCTGCAGAAAAGAGGTAAAAAAGCAATAAGTTGCGCTGAAAAGAGATGAATCAGCAGAGTTTCTGCTGAAAAGAGTTTTTTTTTCTGAAAACAGCCAAAAAAGCTGGAATTTGTGCTGAAAAGGGGTGAAAAAAATGAAAATTTTGCTGAAAAGGGGTGAAGAAGGTAAAGTATACCAAATCAAAGTATTTGTGCCAAAACATAGTGTTTCTGCCATATTGTGGTATTTGTGCCACAAAAGTTACTACATTACAACATGAATACGGATTAAAGATGAAAGGAATTGGCAACAAATTCCTCCACTACAAACCAGTCTGATACCACTTCTTTGCAGTGTTCACGTTTACTAAGGCACTACCCAAAAGGCGCCACAAGAGGGCACTCAAACACAAGAGATGAGGTGAATGAGCAGAATTTCTGAAGGTTCTGTATGTAGGAAAAGAAACACTGTTGAACCATGTGTGAAATAAATAAAGAAATGAAATGAAAGAACAACCTGGTTCTGCTCAAATTCATCAATCAGAGGTACTGCCTCAGTCTGCTTCATCAGGCTGTGTACTTGTTTCTGCCATGGAGCGTTAACAAGAATCTGAGGTCCATATTAGAAAAGCTGCTAAAATCATAAAACTTTGCAGAATTGTAATAAATTAGCAATATAAATTACAAGTCTGTGATAGTGTATAAATTTGTAGTGAAAAAAAAAAACGTGGACCAAGGTGGGATTGAACCCACGACCTTTGAGCTGTAGAGCCGTGTCATTACTGATTGCGCCACCTGGAAAGGGAGCGGCGGTCTGAAAGACAGATACTTGGGCAGTCAGAAAATAGATCGCGGTGAGAGGCGAAAAACGCCGCTTTTGGAGTTACAAAACGTCGTGTAACTCAAAAACTAGGAGGGCTAGCAGCATAATTCTTGTACTGGGCGAATCAGTGGACTTTGGTGTATTTTGACTGCGATTTTCATAGCTCGTTCTACCTCCGCCGCGGAGATATGACGAGAGAAGAAACGGCTTCATTTCCAGAGTTTGAAGACTGAGAGAAGGACAGATTTCCACCCTCAAACAAACGTAATTCATTGCTCAACGGTAAGATAATTGTAAAACTGCTTCCACTGTGAGTGTCAGCAGTGTCTGAAGATATATTGGCACAAGCCTCATGTCCTAACTTTGCTTTGTTCAAGAGATATGGCGATTTGAAAATGCCTCCGTTACAGAATTTCAGCTCTGAATTTCAAAACCTCCCATAGACTTTGAATGGGAGTTGTCAGACCTTGTGTCACCCGAGGCACATTGCGAAAAAAACGGTAAATCTCACAATAAAGATAGTGACATTGTCTGAAAGCCAGCAAAAATACCTACGTTTTGATGTATAATTTGTGGGGTTGAGTGGAAATTGAGTGAGTAGCAAGAAGTTGTTTAGACATGAAGAGAAAATTCAGAACGGACCAGCACTCACTCTGACTTAATTGCATAGCAACCATAGCAACGCATGTATTTTCTGAAAAATCACAATTTTGCAACTGAAAACTTAAAGAGGTATAAAATTAAAACGGTAGAAGATCTGAAAAAGCTGAATCAGACAGGAATAGCCCAATAATCTGAGAACATTTTAAAGTTTGAATGGAGTTTCTAGGTGAAAGTATGACAAAGTAGTTAAGTTTCAAAACAAGCAAGTTTTAGAAGAATTGTGGAAGTTTTCCATTCATTTCAATGGGACAAATTAAAGGAAAAAAGTGTAATATTTTAAAAAGTATAACAGTAATAAACACCAAAAGTCATTGCCGGAAAGAGCAGAAAGAGCAGAACAGTATAGAGTTTGAACTGAGAAAATCGGCTGAAAACTGAGGAAGTAGTTAAGTGCCAAAAAGTGTACGGAAGCAACTAGGGGAATAATAATAAAGAAGAAAGAGAAACAGGAAAACAATAGTGTGGAAGCCCTTTAGGGCATCCACACAATAAAGAGAAACAGGAAAACAATAGTGTGGAAGCCCTTTAGGGCATCCACACAATTTGCATTTCCTGCGAAAATGCTGTGTGGATGCCTTAACGCTGAAGCTGTCTGCTGAAAATGACTGAAAAAGATGAAAAGCTGCAAAAATTGTATGGCAGTAAAGAAACTGAAAAATTCTGCTAAATACACGTGAAAAAACAGAAACTTTTGCTGAAAAGAGGTGGAAAGGCAATGATTCTGCTTAAAAGGTGTAAAGAAGTTCAAATTTGTACTGAAAAGAGGAGAGGTGAAAAGGTTTCTTCTGAAATGAGGAGAAGATACTGAGATTTGTACTGATAAAAATGACTGAAAAAGATGAAAAGCTGCAAAATTGTATGGCAGTAAAGAAACTGAAAAATTCTGCTAAATACACGTGAAAAAACAGAAACTTTTGCTGAAAAGAGGTGGAAAGGCAATGATTCTGCTTAAAAGGTGTAAAGAAGTTCAAATTTGTACTGAAAAGAGGAGAGGTGAAAAGGTTTCTTCTGAAATGAGCAGAAGATACTGAGATTTGTACTGATAAGAGGTGAAAGGCTGAAAATTCTGCTTAAAATAGGTGAATCAGCAGAATTTCTACTGAAAAGAGGTAAAGAAGTAGTTGCACTGAAAAAGGTGAATCAGCAGAATGTCTGCTGAAAAAGAGATTTCTGTTGAAAACACCTGAAAAATCTGGGATTTGTGCTGAAAAGGGTGAAAAAACTCACAATTCTGCTGAAACGGGTGAAGAAGAGGTGTTGGGCTGTTGAGAAGAGTTAAATAAGTTGAACTGACAAATGCGATGATATGGCACGAATACTATGATTGGGTACAAATAGTATAATTTGGCACAAGTACTATGATTTAGTACAAATACTATGATTTGGCAGAAATAGTATGACTTGGCAATAATACTGAATTTTAGCACAACTACTGAGATTTGATTGAAATACTATGATTTAGAAAAGATGTTATAACTTTGTACAAATACACTGTTTTGGCACAAATAATATGATTTGGTTCAGATGCTATGATTTGAAACAAATACTATGATTTGGGAGAAATACTATTATTTAGTTGAAATACTATGATTTTCCAGAAATACTATGCCTTAGTAGTAATACTATAACATAACAGATATATGATGATTTTGCAGACATTCTGGTTTTACACAAATACTATAATGTGGCAGAAATACTATGTTTTAGCACAAATACTATGATTTGCTATAAATACTATGATTTGGCACATATACTATATTCAGCAGATATACTATAACAAAATAGAGAGTCTACGACTTAGTAATAATACTATAACATAATAGATATACTATGATTTTGCAGACAGTCTATGTTTTTGCACAACTAGCACAATGTGGCACAAGTACTATGATTTAGTAGAAATACTCTTTTGGCACAAATACTATGTTTCAGTACAAATACTATGATTTGGCAATAATACTGCGTTTCAGCACAGCTACTGAGATTTGATTGAAATACTATGATTTAAAAGAAATACTATGATTTCGTACAAATACTATGTTTTGGTTCGAATACTATGATTTGCAAAAAATAGTATGATTTGCACAAGTACCATGATTTAGTACAAATACTACGAATTGGCAGAAATACTATGCCTTAGTAGTAATACTATAACATAACAGATATACTGTGGTTTAGCAGACATAGTATGTTTTTGCACAAATACTGTGATTTTGCTCAAATACTATGAAATTGCAGTAATACTTTGAGTTTGAAGGAATACTATATATAGGTAGAAATACTATGCCTTAGTAGTAATACTATAACATAACAGATATACTGTGATTTTGCAGACATAGAATTTTTTTGGACAAATACTACGATTTTGCTCAAATACTATGAAATTGCAGTAATACTGTGATTTTGAAGGAATACTATGATGTGGTTGAAATACTATGCCTTAGTAGTAATACTACAACATAACAGATATACTGTGATTCTGCAGACATAGTATGTTTTTGGACAAATACTACGACTTTGCTCAAATACTATGAAACTCCAGTAATACTATCATGTCGAAGGAATACTATGATGTGGTAGAAATACTATGCCTTAGTAGTAATACTATAACATAAAAGATATACTGTGATTTTGCAGACATAATATGTTTTTGCACAAATACTACGACTTTGCTCAAATACTATGAAATTGCAGTAATACTATGATTTTGAAGGAATACTATGATGTGGTAGAAATACTATGCCTTAGTAGTAATACTATAACATAACAGTTATACTGATTTTGCAGACACAGCATGTTTTTCCACAAATACTACGATTTTGCTCAAATACTATGAAACTACAGTAACACTATCATGTTGAAGGAATACTATGATTTGGTAGAAATACTATGCCTTAGTAATAATACTATAATATAACAGATATACTGTGATTTTGCAGACATAGTATGTTTTTTGCACAAATACTACGATTTTGCTCAAATACTATGAAATTGCAGTAATACTATGATTTTGAAGGAATACTTTGATTTGGTAGAAATACTATGCCTTAGTAGTAATACTATAACATAACAGATATACTGTGATTTAGCAGACATAGTATGTTTTTGCACAAATACTACAATTTGGCAAGAAATACTATGTTTGGGCACAAATACTATGATTTGCTATAAATACTATGATTTGGCACATATACTATAATCAGCAGATATACTATAACATAACAGAAATTCTACGACTTAGTAGTAATACTATAACATAACAGAAATTTTAATTGGGCACAAATAACATGATTTGGCAAAAAATACCATGATTTGGCACAAATACAATGATATGGCAGAAATACTATGATTGGGTACAAATACTATGATTTGGCACAAGTACTATGACTTAGTAGAAATACTATGATTTGGCACAAATACTATGATTTAGCAGAAATACTATGTTTTAACATATATAATATCTTTTGACAGAAATTTCTGCTAAAGGTACTATTTCTGCTTTTAGCAGAAATAATGTAATTTTGCACAAATACTATGATTTGGGATAAATACTATGATTTGGCAGATGTACTATATTCAGCACATATACTATAACATAACAGAAATACCTCCACCTACTAGTAATAGTATAACATATCAGAAATGTCATGATTTGACACAAAAACCATGATTTGGCACAAATACCATGATTTGGCAAAAATACTATGATTACCCAGAATTACTATGATTGAGCAGAAGTACTAAGATGTAGTAGAAGTACTTTGATTTAGCAGAAATACTATTATGGAGGAGTAATACTTTAACATGGGAGAAATATTGATACACACACACATACACAGAGCCTAAAGGGAACAGTGGCTGTTAAGAGTCTGGGCTTGGTATATCTAGGTCAGTTAAATTGGCTGCACCTGCTGTAATCAGCCCTTACACACACAGACACAGAGAGAAGTATGAGTCTTCTTCAGTGTATTTCTCACATTCAGGACTCCCCTTGAACAAATGGCCATAATTTCCCTAACCGTAGGGGCTAGAATGCTCATTCTGACACCGTTTTGTTCAGAAGAGATGGGGAATCTGCAGGTCTTCATAATTCAGAGATAAAATATAAATTATTGAAGATATATGACTTGTAATACACTGTAACTGAGTAGAGGCAAAGCAAAACTGCCTTGACTTGCCCTCAAACAACGTTTTGTAACTCTAAATCTATATGGAGCATCAAAATCATTCTTTCACCGTAAGAAACAGCAGGCTTTGGTGAACAGTCATGGAAATTTTCAGGTCTCTGTGGAAATCCATCAAAAAAGATATGACGAGAGAAAAAAAGTGCCTCATTTCCAGAGTTTGAAATCTGAACAGATCTGAGCGAATGACGAATTTCCTACCCTCAAACAAGTGTAACTCATCTCAGAACGGTAATAGGTGAGAAAAACTTCTAGAATTGTGAGCATCAGGAGTGTCTGAAGATATATTTGCACAAGCCTCATGTCTCAACTTTGTTTCGTTAAGGAGATATGATGATTTGAAAATGCCTCTCATTAGAGAATTCCAGCGCTGATTTTGAAGAAACTCTCCATTGAGTTTCTATGGAGAGTTTTGAGACTTTGTGTTGGTCTGAGGAGATTTGCAAAAATCTGTAAGTCCCACAACAATGATAGTGACATTTTCTGAAAGCCAGCAAAAATACCTACGTTTTGATGTATAATTTGTGGGGCTTGAGTGGAAATTGAGCGAGTAGCAAGAAGTTGTTCAGACATGAAGAGAAAATTCAGAAAGGACAAGTGCACACTCTGAGTTAATTGCATAGCAACCATAACAACGCATGTATTTTCTGAAAATCACAATTTTGCAACTCAAAACTTAAAGAGGTATAAAATTAAAACGGTAGAAGATCTGAAAAAGCTGAATCAGACAGGAATAGCCCAATAATTTGAGAACATTTTAAAGTTTGAATGGAGTTTCTAGGTGAAAGTATGACAAAGTAGTTAACTTTCAAAAACAAGCAAGTTTTAGCAGAATTTCTGAAGATTTCCATTCATTTCAATGGGACAAATTAAAGGAAAAAGTGTAATATTTTAAAAAGTATAACAGTAATAAACACCAAAAGTCATAGCCTACGTCAGCAGAAAGAGCAGAACAGTATAGAGTTTGAACGGTGAAAATCGGCTGAAAACTGAAGCAGTAGTTAAGCGGCAAAAAACGTACGGAAGCAACCAGAATAAAGTATAATAAAGAATAAAGAGAAACAGGAACTCAATAGTGTGGAAGCCCTTTTAGGGCATCCACACAATAATAATAAAGTAGAATAAAGTAGAATAAAGAATAAAGAGAAACAGGAACTCAATAGTGTGGATGCATAAAGCATCCACACAATAATAATAAAGTAGAACTAGAAAAATTTGCATTTCCTGCGAAAATGCTGTGTGGATGCCTTAACGCTGAAGCTGTCTGCTGAAAAGCTGAAAAAGATGAAAAGTTGCAAAAAGTTGTTGTGGAGAGACGGACAATTCTGCTGAAATGAGCAGAAGCTGCTGAGAATTGTGCTGATAACAGGTGAAAAGGCTGAAAGTTTTGCAGAAAAGAGGTGGATCAGCAGAATTTCTGCAGAAAAGAGGCAAAGAAGCAGAAACTTGCGCTGAAAAGAGATTAATCAGCAGAGTTTCTGCTGAAAAGAGTTTTTTTCTGAAAACAGCCAAAAAGCTGGAATTTGTGCTGAAAAGGGTGAAAAAAATGAAAATTTTGCTGAAAAGGGGTGAAGAAGCTAAAGTATACCAAATCAAAGTATTTGTGCCAAAACATAGTGTTTCTGCCATATTGTGGTACTACTACATTACAACATGAATACAGATTAAAGATGAAAGAAACTGGCAACAAATTCCTCCACTACAAACCAGTCTGATACCACTTCTTTGCAGTGTTCACGTTTACTAAGGCACTACCCAAAAGGCGCCACAAGAGGGCACTCCAACACAAGAGATGACCTATGTACACTGATGCACTTAGTAACAGTCAGCCTCCTTGAATTGGCAGAAATACTGTGATTTAGTAGTAATACTATAACATAACAGATATACTGTGATGTTGCAGACATAGTATGTTTTGCACTACTCAGTTGTAGTGAAAAAATTAGCAATATAAATTACAGGTCTGTGATAGTGTATAAATTTGTAGTGAAAAAAAAAAATGTTGACCAAGGTGGGATTGAACCCACGACCTTTGAGCTGCAGAGCCGTGTTATTACTGATTGCGCCACCTGGCAAGAGGGCAGGTGGCTGAAAAACAAAGAGATCAGCAATCAGAAATAGATCGCGGTGAGAGGCGAAAAGCGCCGTTTTTTGGAGTTACAAAACGTCGTGTAACTCAAAAACTAGGAGGGCTATCAGCATCAGCAGTTGCTGAAAACAAGCGAAAAGCAGAATTATCTGCTAAAAAAAGAGGTGTATGAGATGGCTTTATGTGTAAGGGTACACTGAAGAGTGTCAAGAAAGCAGAGTGCATGCAAGTGGGGATGATGTGTAGCAACTGTCACAGGTAGGACTCAAACCTCTGCCACCGGGTCTCACAGCAGCTTCTCAACCCTCTGAGCCAAATGAGGTCTGGTCACAAAGGGGGCGGGTGCCTAAAACACAGAGACTTGAGCAGTCAGAATTAGATCGCGGTGAGAGGCGTAAACGCAGATTTTTCGGAGTTACAAAACGTCGTGTAACTCAAAAACTAGGTGGGATAGAAGCACAATTCTTGTACTGGGTAAATCAGCAGACTTTGCTGAACTTTGACTTCGATTTTCATAGCTCTTTGTACCTCCGTCACGGAGATATGAAGAGAGAAGAAACGGCTTCATTTTAAGAGTTGGAAAACAAACGTAATTTATGGCTCAACAGTAAGATGACAGTAAAACTGCTCCAACCGTGACTGGCAGCACTGTCTGAAGATGAATTGGAACAAGCTTCTCATCTTAACTTTGCTTTATTAAAATTATTATGGCACATACAAGTCTTGCAAATAAGCACACAGGAAAGCTTGAGCTTGTAATGCCACCCCAAGCTGGTAGGAGAAGCTTTTATTAAACACTTGCTTGTTCTACAATGTGCTTCAAGGGTCAATAACAGCATAACAGAACTCACTTATGGTACTGCATTCTTCCTTCCTATAAAACAATAACTGTCAGTGACTTTGTACCATAGTATAAACACAACATTCAAGACAGTTAAAAGTAACGTAACCATAAACAATGAAACAAGAACATCTAAACAGCAGCACATGTCCCAAGGCATGATGGGAGAGGACTAGCTGTTCCCCCAACACGCCACATTATTTATGATTTATGATTTGGCAGAAACACTGGGACTTGGTATGATTTACATGAAATATTTTGATTTAGCAGAAAAACTATAATCTAGCAGAAAGCACCTCAGCATAGCAGAAATTCTATGAGCAGAATTACTAGGATTTAGCACAAACGCTATGATTTGTCTCAAAAACCTTTATTTTGCAGTTATATTGTGATTTGGCAGAAATACTGTGCTTTGGAGCAAATACCAAAATTTGGCAGAAATACTATGAGCAGTAATAATATAAGGTAGCAGAAATACAAATATTTTGTGGAAATACTATGATACTATGAAAAGCTAAATACAATGAAAAGTTGCAAAAAGTTGTATGGTGGTGAAAAAAAAATGCCCCACTGAGCAGGATTCGAACCTGGCCCTCCTGGTGGCTATTCATTTCCCTGAGCCAAAGTCATTCCTACAAAGGAGAGGTGGAGAGACGGACAATTCTGCTGAAATGAGCAGAAACTGCTGAGAATTGTGCTGATAAGAGGTGAAAAGGCTGAAAATTTTGCAGAAAAGAGGTGAATCAGCAGAATTTCTGCAGAAAAGAGGCAAAGAAGCAGAAACTTGTGCTGCAAAGGGGTGAAAAAAATGAAAATTTTGCTGAAAAGGGTTGAAGAAGCTAAAGTATACCAAATCAAAGTATTTGTGCCAAACATAGTGTTTCTGCCATATTGTGGTACTACTACATTACAACATGAATGAAGATGAAAAGAAACTGGCAACAAAGTCCTCCACTACAAAACCAGTCTGATACCACTTCTTTGCAGTGTTCACGTTTACTAAGGCACTACCCAAAAGGCGCCACAAGAGGGCACTCCAACACAACAGATGACCTATGTACACTGATGCACTTAGTAACAGTCAGCCTCCGTGGATTGGCAGAAATACTGTGATTTAGTAGTAATACTATAACATAACAGATATACTTTGATGTTGCAGACATAGTATGTTTTTGCACTACTCATTTGTATTAAAAAAAAATAGCAATATAAATTACAGGTCTATGATAGTGTATAAATTTGTAGTGAAAAAGAAATGTCGACCAAGGTGGGATTGAACCCACGACCTTTGAGCTGCAGAGCCCTGTCATCACTGATTGCGCCACCTGGAAAGGGGGCGGGTGGCTGAAAAACAAAGAGATCAGTAATCAGAAATAGATCGCGGTGAGAGGCGAAAAGCGCCGTTTTTTGGAGTTACAAAACGTCGTGTAACTCAAAAACTAGGAGGGCTATCAGCATAATTCTTGTACTGGGTGAATCAGCGGACCTTGGTGTAGTTTGACTGCCCTATGATTTGGCACAAATACTATGTTTTAGCACAAAAAATATGTTTTGGCTCAAAAACTTGTATTTTGCAGTTATACTATGATTTGGAAGAAAAACTATGCTTTGGAAGAAACACTATGCTTTGGAACAAATACCATGATTTGGCAGAAATACTATGAGCAGTAATAATATAACATAGCAGAAATACTATTATTTGGGTGAATGCTATTGTTTGGCACAAACACTATGATTTAGCACTGTACAGAATGGTGTACGTCAGTTTAATGCTGGGTGGTGCTGCAATAGTAGCTATCCTCGGTCAGAAGGAGAGGCTGTCATCCAGGGATTAGATTACCACAGGTGGAGTTTATTGGCAGTCAGATGGATGTTACAGGGAGATATGGCATACAGTAGGAGGATGTGGAGGGTGATATGGTGTGGTTTCTATGATTAAGAACAGGGTATACATTACAACATGAATACGGATTAAAGATTAAAGAAACTGGCAACAAATTCCTCCACTACAAACCAGTCTGATACCACTTCTTGCAGTGTTCACATTTACTAAGGCACTACCCAAAAGGCGTCACAAGAGGGCACTCCAACACAAGAGATGACCTATGTACACTGATGCACTTAGTAACAGTCAGCCTCCTACTTAGCCACTACGTAATACAGCGATATTACAGTGTACAAATTCACATAAATATGATTTGGCAGAAATACTAAACTTTGGCTCAAATACTATAATTGAGTACAAGTACTCTAAGATAACAGAAATACTATGATTTAGCAGAAATACAATGTTTTTGCAGAAACACTGTAATTTCACTCAAATACTATGAGATAACAGTAATACTATGATTTGGCAGAAATACTACGTTTTAGTACAAATACTATGACAAAGCAGAAATACTATGACTTAGAAGTAATACTATCACAAAAGGGATTCCTCAAAATACTATGAAATTGCAGTAATTCTATGATTTGGCAGAAATACGGTACTTCATACAAATACAATGCTTTGGTACAAATACTATATTTTGGTTTGAATACTATGATTTGCAACAAATACTATGATTTGGCACGAGTAGTATGATTTAGTACAAATACTACGAATTGGCAGAAATACTGTGACTTAGTAGTAATACTATAACATAACAGATATACTGTTATGTTGCAGACAGTCTATGTTTTTGCACAAATACCACAATATGGCAGAAATACTATGTTTTAGCACAAATACTATGATTTGGTATAAGTACTATGTTTTGGCACATATACCTTATTCAGCAGATATACTATAACATAACAGAAATTCTACGACATAGTAGTAATACTATAACATAACCGAAATATTAATTGGGCACAAATACTATAATTTGGCACAAGTACCATGTTTTTGCAAAATCCCATAATTTGGCACAAATACTATGATATGGCAGAAATACTATGATTGGGTACAAATACTATGATTGGGCACAAATACTATGTTTCAGTACAAATACTACGATTTGGCAATAATACTGGCTTTTAGCACAACTACTGAGATTTGGGTGAAATACTATGATTTAGAAGAAATACTATGACTTCAGTACAAATACAATGTTTTGGTTCAAATAATATGATTTGCAAAAATACTATGATTTGGTACAAGTACCATGATTTAGTACAAATACTACAATTTCGCTCAAATACTATGAAATTGCAGTGATACTATGATTTTGAAGGAATACTATGATTTGGTAGAAATACTATGCCTTAGTAATAATACTATAACATAGCAGATATAATGTGATTTTGCAGACATAGTATGTTTTTGCACAAATACTACGATTTCGCTCAAATACTATGGAATTGCAGTAATACTATGATTTGGAATGCTATGATTTGGTAGGAATACTATGCCTTAGTAGTAATACTATAACATAACAGATATACTATGATTTTGCAGAAATTCTATGTTTTTGCACAAATACTACAACAACTACTACTACAAATACTACAAGAAATACTATGTTTGGGCAGTAATACTATTATTTGCTATAAATACTATTATTTGGCACATATACCATAATCAGCAGATATACTATAACATAACAGAAATTCTATGACTTAGTAGTAACACTAATATAACAGAAATTTTAACTGGCCACAAATAACATGATTTGGCACAAATACCATGATTTGGCAAAAAGATACCATGATTTGGCACAAATACGATCATATTGCAGAAATACTATGATTGGGTACAAATACTATGATTTGGCACAAGTACTATGAATAAGTACAAATACTGTGATTTGGCAGAAATACTATGATTTAGCAGAAATACTATGTTTTAACATAAATAATATCTTTTGACAGAAATTTCTGCTAAAGGTACTATTTCTGCTTTTAGCAGAAATACTGTAATTTTGCATAAATACTATGATTTGGGATGAATACTATGATTTGGCAGATATACTATATTCAGCACATAAACTATAACATAACAGACATTCCAGCACTTAGTAGTAATCTCATAATATGAAATAAATATTATGGTTCTGCCCCCAAACCATGATTTGGCACAAATACCATGATTTTTCAAAAATACTATGATTACCCAGAATTACTATGATTGAGCAGAAGTACTAAGATGTAGTAGAAGTACTTTGATTTAGCAGAAATACTATTATGGAGGAGTAATACTTTAACATGGGAGAAATATTGATACACACACACATACACAGAGCCTAAAGGGAACAGTGGCTGTTAAGAGTCTGGGCTTGGTATATCTAGGTCAGTTAAATTGGCTGCACCTGCTGTAATCAGCCCTTACACACACAGACACAGAGAGAGGTGTGAGTCTTCTGCAGTGTATTTCTCACATTCAGGACTCCCCTCGAACAAATGGCCATAATTTCCTAACCGTAGGGGCTAGAATGCTCATTCTGACACCGTTTTGTTCAGAAGAGATGGGGGAATCTGCAGGTCTTCATAATTCAGAGATAAAATATAGATTATTGAAGATATATGACTTGTAATACACTGTAACTGAGTAGAGGCAAAGCAAAACTGCCTTGACTTGCCCTCAAACAACGTTTTGTAACTCTAAATCTATATGGAGCATCAAAATCATTCTTTCACCGTAAGAAACAGCAGGCTTTGGTGAACAGTCATGGAAATTTTCAGGTCTCTGTGGAAATCCATCAAAAAGATATGACGAGAGAAAAAAGTGCCTCATTTCCAGAGTTTGAAATCTGAACAGATCTGAGCGAATGACGAATTTCCTACCCTCAAACAAGTGTAACTCATCTCAGAATGGTAATAGGTGAGAAAAAACTTCTAGAATTGTGAGCATCAGGAGTGTCTGAAGATATATTTGCACAAGCCTCATGTCTCAACTTTGTTTCGTTAAGGAGATATGATGATTTGAAAATGCCTCTCATTAGAGAATTCCAGCGCTGATTTTGAAGAAACTCTCCATTGAGTTTCTATGGAGAGTTTTGAGACTTTATGTTACTCTGAGGAGATTTGCAAAAACTCTATAAGTCCCACAACAATGATAGTGACATTTTCTGAAAGCCAACAGAAATACCTACGTTTTGATGTATAATTTGTGGGGGTTGAGTGGAAATTCAGCGAGTAGCAAGAAGTTGTTCAGACATGAAGAGAAAATTCAGAAAGGACGAGTGCACACTCTGAGTTAATTGCATAGCAACCATAGCAACGCATGTATTTTCTGAAAAATCACAATTTTGCAACTGAAAACTTAAAGAGGTATAAAATTAAAACGGTAGAAGATCTGAAAAAGCTGAATCAGACAGGAATAGCCCAATAATTTGAGAACATTTTAAAGTTTGAATGGAGTTTCTAGGTGAAAGTATGACAAAGTAGTTAACTTTCAAAAACAAGCAAGTTTTAGCAGAATTTCTGAAGATTTCCATTCATTTCAATGGGACAAATTAAAGGAAAAAAGTGTAATATTTTAAAAAGTATAACAGTAATAAACACCAAAAGTCATAGCCTACGTCAGCAGAAAGAACAGAACAGTATAGAGTTTGAACGGTGAAAATCGGCTGAAAACTGAAGCAGTAGTTAAGCGGCAAAAAACGTACGGAAGCAACCAGAATAAAGTATAATAAAGAACTAGAAAAATTTGCATTTCCTGCGAAAATGCAGTGTGGATGCTTTAAAGCTGAAGCTTTCTGCTGAAACTAGCTGAAAAAGCTGAAAAGTTGCAGAAATTGTAAAAACTTTGCAGAAGCAAAGGAACTTTGCTAAAATGTAGTAACTTAGCAGAACTGCAATATCTTAGAGGAAACATAATACTTGGCAGAAATACAATAGCATAGCAGAACTTAGCAGAAATATTGTAACTTACCAGAAACACGATAACTTCTCAAAAATACAAGAATTTAGGAGAAATAGTATAAGATAACAGAAAGAATATATTTAGCCAAATATTCTTAAACATTACAGAAATAATATGATTTAGAGAAACAGTACAACATAGCAAAAATGCTGTAATTTGACAGAAATACTACATTTGGCAGAAATACTATGTTTCAGCACAAATACACTGGTTTAGCACAAATATTTTAACATAGCAGAATACACTTATATAGCAGAAATGCTATACTTGGAAAGAAAAATATAATATAGTAGAAATACTATGATTTAGCACAAATACTGTAATCAGCACATATACTGTAACAAGACAAAAATTCCTCCACTTAGTAGTAATACTATAACATAACACAAATGTTATGATTTGGCAAAACCATAATTTGGCAAAATACTATGATTTAGCAGAAATACTATGATTGAGCAGAAGTACTAAGATGTAGTAAAAGTACTTTGATTTAACAGAAATACAATTATGGAGGAGTAATACTTTAAAATGGGAGAAATATTGACACACACACATACACAGAGCCTAAAGGGAAGAGTATTTGTGCCATGGAGTGTTAACAAGAATCTGAGGTCCATATTAGAAAAGCTGGTAAAATCATAAAAGTTTACAGAATACTGTAAAAGGCTTTCTCTCTCTCTGTGTGTGTGTCACACACACACACACACACACACACACACACACACACACACACACACACACACACACACACACACACACACACACAGGAGAGAAAATCAAGTTTCTAGGTCAGTCAAGCAGCCTGGGAGCTGCTAAATTTGAATCCACCAATCAGAGAGGCTGTGTACTTTTCCCCGCCAAAACAGGTGCACACACGCAGCACAGAGACAGGATTTTTGTAGTCTATTTCTCATAGTGAGGACTCCCCTGAAACAAATGACCATAATTTCCTAACCTTAGGGGCTAGAATGGTCATTCTTACACCGTTTTGTTCAGAAGAGATGGAGGAATCTTCAACTGTTGACAATTTATCATTAAAATATGGATTTTTAGAGATATATGACATGGATGACTTGTTGGATTAGAAGCCACGAAGGCCCCAATATGCAAATTTGATTGCCTCAATCCACATATATGATTGGCTGGCTGGAAAGCAGTCCAGGCCCTGATTTGTAAATTTGAATGTCTCATCCCTAAGATATGATTGGCTGGCTGGGAAGCCGTGCAGGCCCTGATATGTAAATTTGAATGTCTCAGGCCTCACAGAGGATTGGCTGCCTGGGGACCTGGCAGTAATATATAGAAATAGTATGATTAAGCATAAATACTACATTTAGTAGAAATACTATGTTTTAGCACAAATCCTATAAAGAGCAGAAATACTGTACTATGATTTGGTAGAAAACTATAATTAATCAGAAATACTATATTTGGCAGAAATACTATATTTTGCACAAATCTTATAAAATAGCAGAAATAGTATGATTCAGCACAATAGTAATAACTTAAACAGAAAAATTGGAAAAGCAAAATGGACAGCTGAAAAAATGCTGAAAATGCTGAGGGTCCCTCAAATATACTTGTTAAATGAAAAAAATCAGCAAAAAAATACATAACAGCCACACAATCACAAATATGTACACATAAGGAAACACACATGCACAGAGAGACACACACACAAGATCCAATTCAGTCAACCAGTCTAAATATATTGAATTTAAATCTTACAATGAGATCATCCCATTAAAAGGCTTTCTCTCTCTCTCTCTCTCTCTCTCTCTCTCTCTCTCTGTCACACACACACACACACACACACACAGGGAGAGAGAAGTAAGTTTCTAGCTCAGTCAAGCAGCCTGGGAGCTGCTGAATTTGAATCCACCAATCAGAGAGGCTGTGTACTTTTTCCCGCCAAAACAGGTGCACGCAGCACAGAGAGACACAGGATTTTTGCAGTCTATTTCTCATAGTGACAACTCCCCTCAAACAAATGACCATAATTTCCTAACCGTAGGGGCTAGAACGGTCATTCTTACACCGTTTTGTTCAGAAGAGATGGGGGAATATTAAAGTGTTGACAACCTATCATTAAAATATGAATTATTAAAGATATTTGACTTCTAATGCACCATAACTGAGTAGAGGCAAAGCGAAAACTGCCTTGACTTGCCCTCAAACAACGCTTTCTAACTCAAAATCTATTTGGAGTATCGATATCATTCTTTCACCGTAAGAGACAGCAGGCTTTGGTGAACAGTCATGGAAATTTTCAGGTCTCTGTGGAAATCCATAAAAAGATATGACGAGAGAAAAAGTGCCTCATTTCCAGAGTTTGAAATCTGAAGAAATCTGAGCGAGGGACGAATTTCCTACCCTCAAACAAACCCAATTCATGGCCAAATGGTAATAGGTGAGAAAGAATTTCTTGAATTGTGAGCGTCAGGAGTGTCTGAAGATATATTGGCACAAGCCTCATGTCTTAACTTCGCTGCGTTCAGGAGATATGAAGATTTGAAAATGCCTCTCATTAGAGAAATCCAGCGGTGATTTTGAACAAGCTCTCCATTGACTTTCTATGCAGAGTTTCCAGACTTTGTGTTGGTCTGAGGAGATTTGCCAAAATTCTATTATACAGAAATACTGTAATCAGCACATATACTGTAACATGACAGAAATTCCTCCACTTAGTAGTAATACTATAACATAACAGAAATATTATGATTTGGCACAAAAACCATGATTTGGCAAAATACTATGATTGAGCAGAAGTACTAAGATGTAGTAAAAGTACTTTGATTTAACAGAAATACAATTATAGAGGAGTAATACTTTAAAATGGGAGAAATATTGATACACACACACACATACACAGAGCCTAAAGGGAAGAGTATTTGTGCCATGGAGTGTTAACAAGAATCTGAGGTCAATATTAGAAAAGCTGCTAAAATCATAAAAGTTTGCAGAATTGTAGTAAATGATCAATATGAATTAGTGGTCTGTGACAGTGTAGTAAATTGTAGGTAAAAAAAAAAACATGTTGACCAAGGTGGAATTGAACCCACGACCTTTGGGTTGCAGACCTGTGTCATTACAAACTGTGCCACTGGGAAAGAGAGCGAGCACCTGGAAAACAGGGTGATGAACTGTCAGATTTAGATCGCGGTGAGAGGCAAAGAGCGCCGTTTTTTGGAGTTACAAAACGTCATGTAACTCAAAAACTAGGTGGACTAGAAGCATAATTCTTATACTGGGTGAATCAGCGGACTTTGGTGTACTTTGACTGTGATTTGCATTGCTCTTTGTACATCTGTCGCTGAGATATGACGAGAGAAGAAAGGGCAGACCTCAGATATGATTGGCTGGCTGGGAAGCCGTGCAGGCCCTGATACGAAAATTTGAATGTCTCAGTCCTCACAGAGGACCTGGCAAAAATATATAGAAATAGTATGATTAAGCATAAATACTACATTTAGCAGAAATACTGTATTAAGCACAAATCCTATAAAAAGCAAAAATACTATATTAAGCAATATAAATATCCTATAAAAATCCTATGAAAAGCAAAAATACTGTACTATGATTTGGTAGAAAAACTATAATTAATCAGAAATACTATATTTGGCAGAAATACTATGTTTAGCACAAATCTTATAAAATAGCAGAAATAGTATGATTCAGCACAATAGTAATAACTTAAACCGAAACATTGGAAAAGCAAAATGAACAGCTGAAAAAATGCTGAACATGCTAAGGGTCCCTCAAATGTAATTGTGAAATGAAAAAAAAATCAGCAAAAAAAAGTATAACAGTCACACAATCACAAATATGGACACATATGGAAACACACATGCACAGAGAGACACACAGGATCAAATTCAGTCAACCAGTTTAAATATATTGAATTTAAATCATACAATAAGATGCTTCCCATAAAAGGCTCTCTCGCCCTCTCTCTCTCTCTCTCTCTGTCACACACACACACACACACACACACACACACAAGATCCAATTCAGTCAACCAGTCTAAATATATTGAATTTGAATCTTACAATGAGATCATCCCATAAAAAGGCTTTCTCTCTCTCTCTCTCTCTCTCTGTCACACACACACACACACACACACACACACACACACACACACACACACACACACAAGATCCAATTCAGTCAGCCAGTCTAAATATATTGAATTTAAATCTTACAATGAGATCATCCCATAAAAAGGCTTTCTCTCTCTCTCTCTCTCTCTCCTCTCTCTCTCTCTCACACACACACACACACACACACACACACACACACACACACACACACACAAGATCCAATTCAGTCAACCAGTCTAAATATATTGAATTTGAATCTTACAATGACATCATCCCATGAAAAGGCTTTCTCTCTCTCTCTCTCTCTCTCTCTCTCTCTGTCACACACACACACACACACACACACACACACAAGATCCAATTCAGTCAACCAGTCTAAATATATTGAATTTGAATCTTACAATGAGATCATCACATAAAAAGGCTTTCTCTCTCTCTCTCTCTCTGTCACACACACACACACACACACACACACATACACACGATCCAATTCAGTCAACCAGTCTAAATATATTGAATTTGAATCTTACAATGAGATCATCCCATAAAAAGCCTTTCTCTCTCTCTCTCTCTCTCTCTCTCTCTCTCTCTCACACACACACACACACACACACACACACACACACACACAAGAATCAATTCAGTCAACCAGTCTAAATATATTGAATTTGAATCTTACAATGAGATCATCCCATAAAAAGGCTCTCTCTCTCTCTCTCTCTCTCTCTCTCTCTCTCTCTCTCTCACACACACACACACACACACACACACACACACACACACACAGGGAGAGAGAAGTAAGTTTTTAGGTCAGTCAAGCAGCCTGGGAGCTGCTGAATTTGAATCCACCAATCAGAGAGGCTGTATACTTTTTCCCGCCAAAACAGGTGCAGCCGTTTTACACACACAGAGCACAGAGACAGGATTTCTGCAGTGAATTTCTCATAGTGAGGATTCCTCGCAAACAAATGGCCATAATTTCCTAACCGTAGGGGCTAGAACGGTCATTCTTACACCGTTTTGTTCAGAAGAGATCACGGAATCTTAAAGTGTTGACAATTTATCATTAAAATATGAATTATTAAAGATATTTGACTTCTAATGCACCATAACTGAGTAGAGCAAAGCAAAACTGCCTTGACTTGCCCTCAAACAACGCTTTCTAACTCTAAATCTATTTGGAGTATCAATATCATTTTTTCACCGTAAGAGACAGCAGGCTTTGGTGAACAATCTTGAAATTTTCAGGTCTCTGTTGATATCCATTAAAAAGATATGACGAGAGAAAAAAGTGGATCATTTCCAGAGTTTGAAATCTGAAGAAATCTGAGCGAAGGACGAATTTCCTACCCTCAAACAAGTCTAACTCATTTCAGAATGGTAATAGGTGAGAAAGAAATTCTTGAATTGTGAGTGTCAGGAGTGTCTGAAGATATACTGGGACAAGCCTCATGTTTTAACTTCGCGCTCGTTAAGGAGATATGACGATTCGAATATGCCTCTCATTACAGAAATCAAGCTGTGATTTTGAACAAGCTCTCCATTGACTTTCTATGGGGATTTTTGAGACTTTGTGTTGGTCTGAGGAGATTTGCCAAAATTCTATAAATCTCACAACAATGATAGTGACATTTTCTGAACGCCAGCAAAAATACCTACGTTTTGATGTATAATTTGTGGAAGTTGAGTGAAAATTGAGCAAGTAGCAAGAAGTTGTTCGGACATGAAGAGAAGACTGCAAAACCTTCAGTGGCACACTGGAAGCCGAGTGCATAGCAACCATAACAACGCATGTATTTTGTGAAAAATCACCATTTTGCAACTCAAAACTTTAAGAGGCATAAAAGTAAAACGGTAAAAGATTTGAAAAAGCTGATTTATTCCTGAATAGCCCAATAATTTGAGAACATTTTAAAGTTTGAATGGTTGTTCTACGTGAAAGTAGGAAAAAGTAGTTAAGTTTCAAAAAACAAGCAAGTTTTAGCAGAATTATGGAAGTTTCCCATTCATTTCAATGGGACAAAATAAGCACAAAAAGCTTAATATTTTAAAAAGTATAACAGTATAAAATACCAAAAGATATAGCGCACATTAGCAGAAATAGCAGAATAGTTTAAAATTTGAACGGTGAAAATCGGCTGAAAATTGTGGCACTAGTTAAGTGCCAAAAAGTGTACGGAACGCAACTAGAACTAGAAAAATTTGCATTTCCTGCGAAAATGCAGTGTGGATGCTTTAAAGCTGAAGCTTTCTGCTGAAACTAGCTGAAAAAGCTGAAAAGTTGCAGAAATTGTAAAAACTTGGCAGAAGCAAAGGAACTTTGCTAAAATGTAGTGACTTAGCAGAACTGCAATATCTTAGAGGAAACATAATACTTGGCAGAAATACAATAGCATAGCAGAACTTAGCAGAAATATTGTAACTTACCAGAAACACGATAACTTCTCAAAAATACAAGAATTTAGGACAAATAGTATAAGATAACAGAAAGAATATATTTAGCCAAATATTCTTAAACATTACAGAAATAATATGATTTAGAGAAACAGTACAACATAGCAAAAATGCTGTAATTTGACAGAAATACTACATTTGGCAGAAATACTATGTTTCAGCACAAATACACTGGTTTAGCACAAATATTTTAACATAGCAGAATACACTTATGTAGCAGAAATGCTATACTTGGAAAGAAAAATATAATATAGTAGAAATACTATGATTTAGCACAAATACTGTAATCAGCACATATACTGTAACAAGACAAAAATTCCTCCACTTAGTAGTAATACTATAACATAACACAAATGTTATGATTTGGCACAAAAACCATAATTTGGCAAAATACTATGATTTAGCAGAAATACTATGATTGAGCAGAAGTACTAAGATGTAGTAAAAGTACTTTGATTCAACAGAAATACAATTATGGAGGAGTAATACTTTAAAATGGGAGAAATATTGATACACACACACATACACAGAGCCTAAAGGGAAGAGTATTTGTGCCATGGAGTGTTAACAAGAATCTGAGGTCCATATTAGAAAAGCTGGTAAAATCATAAAAGTTTACAGAATACTGTAAAAGGCTTTCTCTCTCTCTCTGTGTGTGTCTCACACATACACACCACACACCACACACACACACACACACACACACACACACACACGGAGAGAGAAGCAAGTTTCTAGGTCAGTCAAGCAGCCTGGGAGCTGCTAAATTTGAATCCACCAATCAGAGAGGCTGTGTACTTTTTCCCGCCAAAACAGGTGCACACACGCAGCACAGAGACAGGATTTTTGTAGTCTATTTCTCATAGTGAGGACTCCCCTGAAACAAATGACCATAATTTCCTAACCGTAGGGGCTAGAATGGTCATTCTTACACCGTTTTGTTCAGAAGAGATGGAGGAATCTTCAACTGTTGACAATTTATCATTAAAATATGGATTTTTAGAGATATATGACATGGATGACTTGTTGGATTAGAAGCCACGAAGGCCCCAATATGCAAATTTGATTGCCTCAACCCACATATATGATTGGCTGGCTGGGAAGCAGTCCAGGCCCTGATTTGTAAATTTGAATGTCTCATCCCTAAGATATGATTGGCTGGCTGGGAAGCCGTGCAGGCCCTGATATGTAAATTTGAATGTCTCAGGCCTCACAGAGGATTGGCTGCCTGGGGACCTGGCAGTAATATATAGAAATAGTATGATTAAGCATAAATACTACATTTAGTAGAAATACTATGTTTTAGCACAAATCCTATAAAGAGCAGAAATACTGTACTATGATTTGGTAGAAAAACTATAATTAATCAGAAATACTATATTTGGCAGAAATACTATATTTTGCACAAATCTTATAAAATAGCAGAAATAGTATGATTTAGCACAACAGTAATAACTTAAACAGAAAAATTGGAAAAGCAAAATGGACAGCTGAAAAAATGCTGAAAATGCTGAGGGTCCCTCAAATATACTTGTTAAATGAAAAAAATCAGCAAAAAAAATATATAACAGCCACACAATCACAAATATGTACACATAAGGAAACACACATGCACAGAGAGACACACACACAAGATCCAATTCAGTCAACCAGTCTAAATATATTGAATTTAAATCTTACAATGAGATCATCCCATTAAAAGGCTTTCTCTCTCTCTCTCTCTCTCTCTCTCTCTCTCTCTCTCTGTCACACACACACACAGGGAGAGAGAAGTAAGTTTCTAGCTCAGTCAAGCAGCCTGGGAGCTGCTGAATTTGAATCCACCAATCAGAGAGGCTGTGTACTTTTTCCCGCCAAAACAGGTGCACGCAGCACAGAGAGACACAGGATTTTTGCAGTCTATTTCTCATAGTGACAACTCCCCTCAAACAAATGACCCTAATTTCCTAACCGTAGGGGCTAGAACGGTCATTCTTACACCGTTTTGTTCAGAAGAGATGGGGGAATATTCAAGTGTTGACAACCTATCATTAAAATATGAATTATTAAAGATATTTGACTTCTAATGCACCATAACTGAGTAGAGGCAAAGCGAAAACTGCCTTGACTTGCCCTCAAACAACGCTTTCTAACTCAAAATCTATTTGGAGTATTGATATCATTCTTTCACCGTAAGAGACAGCAGGCTTTGGTGAACAGTCATGGAAATTTTCAGGTCTCTGTGGAAATCCATAAAAAAGATATGACGAGAGAAAAAAGTGCCTCATTTCCAGAGTTTGAAATCTGAGCGAGGGACGAATTTCCTACCCTGAAACAAACCCAATTCATGGCCAAATGGTAATAGGTGAGAAAGAATTTCTTGAATTGTGAGCGTCAGGAGTGTCTGAAGATATATTGGCACAAGCCTCATGTCTTAACTTCGCTGCGTTCCGGAGATATGAAGATTTGAAAATGCCTCTCATTAGAGAAATCCAGCGGTGATTTTGAACAAGCTCTCCATTGACTTTCTATGCAGAGTTTCCAGACTTTGTGTTGGTCTGAGGAGATTTGCCAAAATTCTATTATACAGAAATACTGTAATCAGCACATATACTGTAACATGACAGAAATTCCTCCACTTAGTAGTAATACTATAACATAACACAAATATTATGATTTGGCACAAAAACCATGATTTGGCAAAATACTATGATTGAGCAGAAGTACTAAGATGTAGTAAAAGTACTTTGATTTAACAGAAATACAATTATAGAGGAGTAATACTTTAAAATGGGAGAAATATTGATACACACACACATACACAGAGCCTAAAGGGAAGAGTATTTGTGCCATGGAGTGTTAACAAGAATCTGAGGTCAATATTAGAAAAGCTGCTAAAATCATAAAAGTTTGCAGAATTGTAGTAAATGATCAATATGAATTAGTGGTCTGTGACAGTGTAGTAAATTATAGGTAAAAAAAACCATGTTGACCAAAGTGGAATTGAACCCACGACCTTTGGGTTGCAGACCTGTGTCATTACAAACTGTGCCACTGGGAAAGAGAGCGAGCACCTGGAAAACAGGGTGATGAGCAGTCAGAATTAGATCGCGGTGAGAGGCAAAAGAGCGCCGTTTTTGGAGTTACAAAACGTCATGTAACTCAAAAACTAGGTGGACTAGAAGCATAATTCTTATACTGGGTGAATCAGCGGACTTTGGTGTGCTTTGACTGTGATTTGCATTGCTCTTTGTACATCTGTCGCTGAGATATGACGAGAGAAGAAAGGGCAGACCTCAGATATGATTGGCTGGCTGGGAAGCCGTGCAGGCCCTGATACGAAAATTTGAATGTCTCAGTCCTCACAGAGGACCTGGCAAAAATATATAGAAATAGTATGATTAAGCATAAATACTACATTTAGCAGAAATACTGTATTAAGCACAAATCCTATAAAAAGCAAAAATACTATATTAAGCAATATAAATATCCTATAAAAATCCTATAAAACGCAAAAATACTGTACTATGATTTGGTAGAAAAACTATAATTAATCAGAAATACTATATTTGGCAGAAATACTATATTTAGCACAAATCTTATAAAATAACAGAAATAGTATGATTCAGCACAATAGTAATAACTTAAACCGAAACATTGGAAAAGCAAAATGAACAGCTGAAAAAATGCTGAACATGCTAAGGGTCCCTCAAATGTAATTGTGAAATGAAAAGAAATCAGCAAAAAAGTATAACAGTCACACAATCACAAATATGGACACATATGGAAACACACATGCACAGAGAGACACACAGGATCAAATTCAGTCAACCAGTCTAAATATATTGAATTTAAATCATACAATAAGATGCTCCCATAAAACTCTCTCTCGCCTCCCTTTCTCTCTCTCTGTCACACACACACACACACACACACACACACACACACACACACACACACACACACACACACACACACACACAGGAGAGACAAGCAAGTTTCTAGGTCAGGCAAGCAGCCTGGGAGCTGCTAAATTTGAATCCACCAATCAGAGAGCCTGTGTACTTTTTCCCGCCAAAACAGGTGCAGCCGTTTTTACACACTCAGCACAGAGAGAGACAGGATTTTTGCAGTCTATTTCTCATAGTGAGAATTCCCCTCAAACAAACAGCCATAAATTTCTAACCGTAGGGGCTAAAACAGTCATTCTTAGACCATTTTATTCAGAAGACATAGGGGAATCTTGAAAAGCTGACCATTTAAAATAAAAATATGAAATATTAGAGATATATGACAGATGATTGGTGGGCTTAGAAGCCACGAAGGTCCCAATATGCAAATTTAAATGTGCCAGGACTCAGATATGATTGGCTGGCTGGGAAGCCATGAAGGTCCCAATATGCAAATTTGAATGTGCCAGGACTCAGATATGATTGGCTGGCTGAGAAGCCATGAAGGTCCCAATATGCAAATTTGAATGTGCCAGGACTCAGATATGATTGGCTGGCTGAGGAAGCCATGAAGGTCCCAATATGCAAATTTGAATGTGCCAGGACTCAGATATGATTGGCTGGCTGAGAAGCCATGAAGGTCCCAATATGCAAATTTGAATGTGCCAGGACTCAGATATGATTGGCTGGGTGGGAAGCCATGAAGGCAACAATATGCAAATTTGAATGTGCCAGGACTCAGATATGATTGGCTGGGTGGGAAGCCATGAATGCCCCAATATGCAAATTTAAATGTGCCAGGACTCAGATATGATTGGCTGGCTGAGAAGCCATGAAGGTCCCAATATGCAAATTTGAATGTGCCAGGACTCAGATATGATTGGCTGGCTGAGAAGCCATGAAGGTCCCAATATGCAAATTTGAATATTAGGACTGACTCCCTGGGGACCTGGCAGAAATATATAGAAATACAATGATTACCCAGAAATACTGCATTTAGTAGAAATACTATGTTTTAGCACAAATACTATAAAATGGCAGAAATACTATAATTAAGCAGAAATATTATATTAAGTACAAATCCTATAAAATAGCAGAAATAGTATGATTTAGCACAAATGCTGTATTTAGCACAAATACTGAAAAGCAGCACAAATGCTATGACTTAGCACAATAGTAATAACTTAAATAGAAAAATTGGAAAAGCAAAATGGACAGCTGCAAAAGTCCCACAAGCACAGAGAGATACACACAGGATCAAATTCAGTCAACCAGTCTAAATATATTGAATTTAAATCATACAATAAGATGCTCCCATAAAAACTCTCTCTCGCCTCTCTCTCTCTCTCTCTCTGTCTCACACACACACACACACACACACACACACACACACACACACACACACACACAGGAGAGAAAATCAAGTTTCTAGGTCAGTCAAGCAGCCTGGGAGCTGCTAAATTTGAATCCACCAATCAGAGGGGCTGTGTACTTTTTCCCGCCAAAACTGGTGCACTAAGTGCAGGCTTTTACACACGCAGCACAGAGAGAGACAGGATTTTTGCAGTCTATTTCTCATAGTGAGAATTCCCCTCAAACAAACAGCCATAAATTTCTAACCGTAGGGGCTAAAACAGTCATTCTTAGACCATTTTATTCAGAAGACATAGGGGAATCTTGAAAAGCTGACCATTTAAAATAAAAATATGAAATATTAGAGATATATGACAGATGATTGGTGGGCTTAGAAGCCACGAAGGTCCCAATATGCAAATTTAAATGTGCCAGGACTCAGATATGATTGGCTGGCTGAGAAGCCATGAAGGTCCCAATATGCAAATTTGAATGTGCCAGGACTCAGATATGATTGGCTGGCTGGGAAGCCATGAAGGCAACAATATGCAAATTTGAATGTGCCAGGACTCAGATATGATTGGCTGGGTGGGAAGCCATGAATGCCCCAATATGCAAATTTGAATGTGCCAGGACTCAGATATGATTGGCTGGCTGAGAAGCCATGAAGGTCCCAATATGCAAATTTGAATGTGCCAGGACTCAGATATGATTGGCTGGCTGAGAAGCCATGAAGGTCCCAATATGCAAATTTGAATGTGCCAGGACTCAGATATGATTGGCTGGCTGGGAAGCCGCCCAGGTCCTGATATGTAAATTTGAATATTAGGACCGACTCCCTGGGGACCTGGCAGAAATATATAGAAATACAATGATTACCCAGAAATACTGCATTTAGTAGAAATACTATGTTTTAGCACAAATACTATAAAATGGCAGAAATACTATAATTAAGCAGAAATATTATATTAAGTACAAATCCTATAAAATAGCAGAAATAGTATGATTTAGCACAAATGCTGTATTTAGCACAAATCTTATAAAATAGCAGAAATAGTATGATTTAGCAGAAATGCTGTATTTAGCACAAATACTGAAAAGCAGCACAAATGCTATGACTTAGCACAATAGTAATAACTTAAATAGAAAAATTGGAAAAGCAAAATGGACAGCTGCAAAAAGTCCCACAAGCACAGAGAGATGCACACAGGATCAAATTCAGTCAACCAGTCTAAATATATTGAATTTGAATCTTACAATGAGATCATCCCATAAAAAGGCTTTCTCTCTCTCTCTCTCTCTCTCTCTCCCTCTCTCCCTCTCTCTCTCTGTCACACACACACACACACAAGATCCAATTCAGTCAACCAGTCTAAATATATTGAATTTGAATCTTACAATGAGAATATCCCATAAAAAGGCTCTCTCTCTCTCTCTCTCTCTCTCTCACACACACACACACACACACACACACACACACACACAGGGAGAGAGAAGTAAGTTTCTAGCTCAGTCAAGCAGCCTGGGAGCTGCTGAATTTGAATCCACCAATCAGAGAGGCTGTGTACTTTTTCCCGCCAAAACAGGTGCAGCCGTTTTTACGTATTTGTGCCAAAACATACTGTTTCTGCCATATTGTGGTACTACTACATTACAACATGAATACGGATTAAAGACGAAAGAAACTGGCACCAAATTCCTCCACTACAAACCAGTCTGATACCACTTCTTTGCAGTGTTCACGTTTACTAAGGCACTACCCAAAAGGCGCCACAAGAGGGCACTCCAACACAAGAGATGACCTATGTACACTGATGCACTTAGTAACAGTCAGCCTCCTTGAATTGGCAGAAATACTGTGATTTAGTAGTAATACTATAACATAACAGATATACTGTGATGTTGCAGACATAGTATGTTTTTGCACTACTCATTTGTAGTGAAAAAAATTAGCAATATAAATTACAGGTCTGTGAAAGTGTATAAATTTGTAGTGAAAAAAAAAAAATGTTGACCAAGGTGGGATTGAACCCACGACCTTTGAGCTGCAGAGCCGTGTCATTACTGATTGCGCCACCTGGAAAGGGTGGGGGTGGCTGAAAAACAAAGACATCAGCAATCAGAAATAAAAGCGATTTCTGTTGAAAACACCTGAAAAAGCTGGGATTTGTGCTGAAAAGGGGTGAAAAACTCAATTCTGCTGAAACGGGTGAAGAAGAGGTGTTGGACTGTTGAGAAGAGTTAAATAAGTTGAACAGATATGTTTGGGTACAGATACTATGATTTGGTAATAATACTGTGTTTTAGCACAACTCCTGAGATTTGATTGAAATAATATGATTTAGAAGAAATATTATGACTTTGTACAAATACAATGTTTTGGCACAAATACCATGATATGGCAAAAATACTATGATTTAGCAGAAATACTATGATTGAGCAGAAGTACTAAGATGTAGTAAAAGTACTTTGATTTAACAGAAATGCAATTATGGAGGAGTAATACTTTAAAATGGGAAAATATTGATACACACACAGATACACAGAGCCTAAAGGGAAGAGTATTTGTGCCATGGAGTGTTAAGAAGAATCTGAGGTCCATATTAGAAAAGCTGCTAAAATCATAAAACTTTGCAGAATTGTAATAAATGATGAATATGAATTACTTGTCTGTGATAGTGTATTAATTTCTAGGGCAAAAAAATGTTGACCAAGGTGGAATTGACCCCGTGATCTTTAGGCTGCCGACCGGCGTCATTACCAACTGTGCCACTGGGAAACAGACCAGCAGTTTGGAAAACGGGAGATGAACTGTCAGATTTAGATCGCGGTGAGAGTCGTAAAACGCCGATTTTGGAGTTACAAAACGTCATGTAACTCCAAAACTAGGTGGGATAGAAGCACAATTCTTGTACTGGGTCAATCAGCAGACTTTGCTGAACTTTCACTGCGATTTCCATTGCTCCTTTTACCTCCGTCACGGAGATATGATGAGAGAAGAAACGACTTCATTTTCAGAGTTTGAAAAGTGAGAGGAGGACAGATTTCCACCCTCAAACAAACGTAATTCATGGCTTAACAGTAAGATGACTGTAAAACTGCTCTATGATTTACATGAAATACTTTGATTTAGAAGAAATTCTATAATCTAGCAAAAAGCACTACAGCATAGCAGAAGTTATATCACTGAGCAGATTTACTAGGATTTAGCACAAACACTATGATTTGGCTCAAAAATCTTTATTTTGCAGTTATATTATGATTTGGCAGAAATACTATGAGCAGTAATAATATAACAGTACATAATACTGTTATTTTGTGGAAATACAATGCTTTATCACAAATACCATGATATGGCAAAAATACTATGATTCAGCAGAAATACTATGATTGAGCAGAAGTACTAAGATGTAGTAAAAGTACTTTGATTTAACAGAAATGCAATTATGGAGGAGTAATACTTTAAAATGGAAAAATATTGATACACACACAGATACACAGAGCCTAAAGGGAACAGTATTTGTACCATGGAGTGTTAAGAAGAATCTGAGGTCCATATTAGAAAAGCTGCTAAAATCATAAAAGTTTGCAGAATTGTAATAAATGATGAATATGAATTACTTGTCTGTGATAGTGTATTAATTTCTAGGAAAAAAAACATGTTGACCAAGGTGGAATTGAACCCGTGATCTTTGGGCTGCCGACGGCGTCATTACCAACTGTGCCACTGGGAAACAGAGCAGCGATTTGGAAAACGGGGAGATGAACTGTCAGATTCAGATCGCGGTGAGAGGCGTAAAACGCCGATTTTTGGAGTTACAAAACGTCACGTAACTCCAAAACTAGGTGGGATAGAAGCACAATTCTTGTACTGGGTGAATCAGCAGACTTTGCTGAACTTTCACTGCGATTTTCATTGCTCCTTTTACCTCCGTCACGGAGATATGATGAGAGAAGAAACGGCTTCATTTTCAGAGTTTGAAAAGTGAGAGGAGGACAGATTTCCACCCTCAAACAAACGTAATTCATGGCTTAACAGTAAGATGACTGTAAAAACTGCTCTATGATTTACATGAAATACTTTGATTTAGAAGAAATTCTATAATCTAGCAAAAAGCACTACAGCATAGCAGAAGTTATATCACTGAGCAGATTTACTAGGATTTAGCACAAACACTATGATTTGGCTCAAAATCTTTATTTTGCAGTTATATTATGATTTGGCAGAAATACTATGAGCAGTAATAATATAACAGTACATAATACTGTTATTTTGTGGAAATACAATGCTTTATCACAAATACCATGATATGGCAAAAATACTATGATTCAGCAGAAATACTATGATTGAGCAGAAGTACTAAGATGTAGTAGAAGTACTTTGATTTAGCACAAATACTATTATGGAGGAGTAATACTTTAACATGGGAGAAATATTGATACACACACACACACACAGAGAGCAAAGTGTGCAGAGGCTGTTGAGAGTCTGGGCTTGGCATATCTAGGTCAGCTAAATTGGCTGCACCTGCTGTAATCAGCACTTACACAGACAGACACAGAGAGAGCTATGGGTTTTCTTCAGTGTATTTCTCACATTCAGGACTCCCCTCGAACAAATGGCCATAATTTCCTAACCGTAGGGGCTAGAATGCTCATTCTAACACCGTTTTGTGCAGAAGAGATGGGGAATCTGCAGGTCTTCATAATTCAGCGATAAAATATAAATTATTGAAGATATATGACTTGTAATACACTGTAACTGAGTAGAGGCAAAGCAAAACTGCCTTGACTTGCCCTCAAACAATGCTTTCTAACTCTAAATCTATTTGGAGTATCGATATCATTCTTTCACTGTAAGAGACAGCAGGCTTTGGCGAACAGTCATGGAAATTTTCAGGTCTCTGTGGAAATCCATCAAAAGATATGACGAGAGAAAAAAGTGCCTCAATTCCAGAGTTTGAAATCTGAAGAAATCTGAGCCAGGGACAAATTTCCTACCCTCAAACAAACCCAATTCATGGCCAAATGGTAATAGGTGAGAAAGAAATTCTTGAATTGTGAGCGTTAGGAGTGTCTGAAGATATACTGGGACAAGCCTCATGTTTTAACTTCGCTTCGTTAAGGAGATATGACGATTCGAATATGCCTCTCATTGCAGAAATCAAGCGGTGATTTTGAACAAACTCTCCATTGACTTTCTATGGAGAGTTTTCAGACTTTGTGTTGGTCTGAGGAGATTTGCCAAAATTCTATAAATCCCACAACAATGATAGTGACATTTTCTGAAAGCCAGCAAAAATACCTACGTTTTGATGTATAATTTGTGGCAGTTGAATGAAAATTGAGCAAGTAGCAAGAAGTTGTTCGGACATGAAGAGAAGACTGCAAAACCTTCAGTGGCACACTGGAAGCCAAGTGCATAGCAACCATAACAACGCATGTATTTTGTGAAAAATCACAATTTTGCAACTGAAAACTTTAAGAGGCATAAAAGTAAAATGGTAAAAGATTTGAAAAAGCTGATTTATTCCTGAATAGCCCAATAATTTGAGAACATTTTAAAGTTTGAATGGTTGTTCTACGTGAAAATATGACAAAGTAGTTAAGTTTCAAAAACAAGCAAGTTTTAGCAGAATTGCAGAAGTTTCCCATTCATTTCAATGGGACAAATTAAAGGAAAAAGCTTAATATTTTAAAAAGTATAACAGTATAAAATACCAAAAATATAGCCATCATTAGCAGAAATAGCAGAATAGTTTAAAATTTGAACGGTGAAAATCGGCTGAAAATTGTGGAAGTAGATCCACGGCGAAAAACGTACGGAAGCGACGAGAATAATAACTAGAAAAATTTGCATTTCCTGCGAAAATGCAGTGTGGATGCTTTAAAGCTGAAGCTGTCTGCTAAAATTAGCTGAAAAAGCTGAAAAGTTGCAGAAATTGTAAAAACTTTGCAGAAGCAAAGGAACTTTGCTAAAATGTAGTGACTTAGCAGAACTGCAATATCTTAGAGGAAACATAATACTTGGCAGAAATACAATAGCATAGCAGAACTTAGCAGAAATATTGTAACTTACCAGAAACACGATAACTTCTCAAAAATACAAGAATTTAGGAGAAATTGTATAAGATAACAGAAAGAATATATTTAGCCAAACATTCTTAAACATTACAGAAATACTATGACTTAGAAAAACAGTACAACATAGCAGAAATGCTGTGATTTACCAGAGACACTGTAATATACTATGAATATTTTAATTTTATATGAATACTATGTTTTAACAAAAATACTCCAGTTTAGCACAAATATTATAACATAGCAGAAATACTATTCTATAGCAGAAATGCTATATTTAGAAAGAAAAATATAATATAGTAGAAATACTATGATTTAGCAGAAATCCTACAATATAGCTCAATAACAATGATTTAGAACAGATACTATGATTGAGCAGAATAGTAATAACTTAAGTGAAAATATTGGAAAGGTAAAATGACAAGCTGAATAAAAAGGAACATGGTTAAGTTCGCTGAAAACTATTTCTAATTCACCTGTGAAAAAATAAAACAAAAATACATTTAGAAGAAAAACAAAGAAGAACAGTCAACAGATACATAAGAAATCAAATATAGATACACAAATGTACAGAGAGAGACACACAGGCAGGGTCTATGCCAGTCAACCAGTCTGAATATATTACATTTTATCCAACAATGAGATGCTACCCTAAAAGGGTCTTTCTGTGTATCTCTCTCTCTCTCTCTCTCTCTCTCTCTCTCTCTCTCTCTCACACACACACACACACACACACACACACACACACACACAGCAGCAGCAGCAGCAGCAGAAAGTGAACAGGGGCTGTTAACAGCATGTTTCTAGGTCAGTCTTGCAAGCCTGGGAGCTGCTAAATTTGAATCCACCAATCAGAGAGGCTGTGTGCTTTTTCCCGCCAAAACTGGTGCACCAAGTGCAGGCTTTTACACATGCAGCACAGAGAGAGACAGGATTTTTGCAGTCTATTTCTCATAGTGAGAATTCCCCTCAAACAAACAGCCATGAATTTCTAACCGTAGGGGCTAAAACAGTCATTCTTAGACCATTTTATTCAGAAGACATAGGGGAATCTTGAAATGCTGACCACTGAAAATAAAAATATGAAATATTAGAGATATATGACATAGAGAATTGGTTGGCTTAGAAGCCATGAAGGTCCCAATATGCAAATCTGAATGTGCCAGGCCTCAGATATGATTGGCTGGCTGGGAAGCCATATAAAAAGCAGTAAAACTGTACTATGATTTGGTAGAAAAACTATAATTAATCGAAAATACTATATTTGGCAGAAATACTATTTTTTAGCAGAAACACTATATTTAGCACAAATCTTATGAAATAGCAAATCAAATCAAATCAAATCAAATCAAATCACCTTTATTGTCACATCACATGTGCAGGTACACTGGTACAGTACATGCGAGTGAAATTCTTGTGTGCAAGCTTCACAAGCAACAGAGTTGTGCAAAATACAATAACGTGCAACAAGCAAAATATAAAATGGTTAATCTAAAAGTAATAAATATATGTACCATATATAAAGGTATATACATTACTGAATGTGTGTACTAAATATGTTTTTCTACGTGTGTGTGTGTGTGTGTGTGTGTGTGTGTATATACATGTTTTACAAATGAAATAGAGTAAACAATAAAATAAGATATATAAAATATAAAATATACAGAGGTAGGTATGTGCAAAACAGTGGCATTAATGTACAGTATGGAGTGCATAATGTTGAAGTTCCAGTAGTGAGGGTGAGGTGTCTATGACGTGTTCAGCAGTCTGATGGCCTGGTGGAAAAAGCTGTCTCTCAGTCTGCTGGTACGGGACCGGATGCTGCAGAACCTCCTTCCTGATGGAAGTAGTCTGAAGAGTTTATGGCTGGGGTGACTGGAGTCCTTGATGATCCTCCCGCTTTCCTCAGGCACCGCTTCCTGTAGATGTCTTGGAGGGAGGGAAGCTCACCTCCAATTATCCGTTCAGCACACCGCACTACTCTCTGGAGAGCTTTGCGGTTGTAAGCGGTGGTGTTGCCATACCAGGTGGTGATGCATCCAGTGAGGATGCTCTCAATGGCACAGCGATAGAAGGTCCTGAGGATGCGGGGCTCATGCCAAATCTTTTCAGTCTCCTGAGAAAGAAGAGGCGCTGCTGCGCCTTCTTCACTGTCTTGTTTATGTGTACTGACCACGTAAGATCCTCAGCCAGATGTACACCAAGGAAGCGGAAGCTGCTCACTCTCTCCACAGCAGCGCCGTTGATGGTGATGGGGTGTGTACTCCTCTGCACCTCCGGAAGTCCACTATCAGCTCCTTTGTCTTTGCGACGTTGAGGGTGAGATGGTTGTCTTGACACCAGTGGGTCAGGCGCTGACCTCCTCCCTGTAGGCTGTCTCATCACCGTTGGTGATAAGACCCACCACTGTAGTGTCGTCCGCAAACTTCACAATGATGTTGGAGTTGTTAGTGGCCGTGCAGTCGTAGGTGTAGAGTGAGTACAGGAGAGGGCTCAGTACACACCCCTGTGGAGCACCAGTGTTCAGTGTGATGGGGATGAGGTGGTGCTGCCCAGTCTGACCACTTGGCGTCTGTCAGACAGGAAGTTAAGGATCCAGCTGCAGAGGGAGCTGCTCAGTCCTAGATCCTGCAGTTTCCTGTCCAGCTTCGAGGAACGATGGTGTTGAATGCTGAGCTGTAATCTACAAACAGCATTCTCACATACGTGTCTCTCTTCTCCAGGTGTGACAGGGCAGCATGGAGTGTCAGGGCTATGGCATCATCAGTGGACCTGTTGTGGCGGTATGCGAACTGTAGAGGGTCCAGTGAGTCGGGTAGTGCGGAGCAGATGAAGTCCCTGACCAGCTTCTCGAAGCATTTGCTCACGATGGGGGTCAGGGCTACAGGTCGCCAGTCGTTCAATGATGAGATGGTGGAGGATTTGGGTACAGGGACGATGGTGGCCATTTTGAAGCAGGCTGGGACTACAGACAGAGAGAGGAAAGGTTGAAGATATGTGTGAACACTCCAGCCAGCTGAGCCGCGCGATGACTTGAGGACGCGGCCGGGAATCCCGTCCGGACCAGTAGCTTTGCGTGGGTTCACTCTCCTGAAGTACCTCCGCACATCCTCCTCAGACACAGTGTGCGCACTGACGTCATCCGCGGTGCGCACACTGTCCGGTCTCCTGGTGTTCGCTGTGTCGAATCTAGCGTAGAATACGTTTAGATCCTCACACAGAGCAGAAATAGTATGATTTAGCAGAAATGCTGTATTTAGCACAAATACTGAAAAGCAGCAGAAATGCTATGACTTAGCACAATAGTAATAACTTAAATAGAAAAATTGGAAAAGCAAAATGGACAGCTGCAAAAATCCTGAACATGCTAAGGGTCCCTCAAATGTAATTGTGAAATGAAAAAAAAATCAGCAAAAAAAAGTATAACAGTCACACAATCACAAATATGGAAACATATGGAAACACACATGCACAGAGAGACACACACAGGATCAAATTCAGTCAACCAGTCTAAATATATTGAATTTAAATGACAGACAGACAGACAGACAGACAGCAGCATCAGCAAGTGAACAGGGGCTGTTAACAGCATGTTTCTAGGTCAGTCAAACAGCTGTGAGCTTCTCAATTTGAATCCACCAATCAGAGAGGCTGTGTGCTTTTTCCCGCCAAAACTGGTGCACTAAGTGTAGGCTTTTACACATGCAGCACAGAGAGAGACAGGATTTTTGCAGTCTATTTCTCATAGTGAGAATTCCCCTCAAACAAACAGCCATACATTTCTAACCGTAGGGGCTAAAACAGTCATTCTTAGACCATTTTATTCAGAAGACATAGGGGAATCTTGAAATGCTGACCATTTAAAATAAAAATATGAAATATTAGAGATATATGACATAGATGATTGGTGGGCTTAGAAGCCACGAAGGTCCCAGTATGCAAATTTAAATGTGCCAGGACTCAGATATGATTGGCTGGCTGGGAAGCCATGAAGGTCCCAATATGCAAATTTGAATGTGCCAGGACTCAGATATGATTGGCTGGCTGGGAAGCAATGAAGGTCCCAATATGCAAATTTGAATGTGCCAGGACTCAGATATGATTGGCTGGCTGAGAAGCCATGAAGGTCCCAATATGCAAATTTGAATGTGCCAGGACTCAGATATGATTGGCTGGCTGGGAAGCCATGAAGGCAACAATATGCAAATTTGAATGTGCCAGGACTCAGATATGATTGGCTGGCTGAGAAGCCGTCCAGGTCCTGATATGTAAATTTGAATATTAGGACTGACTCCTGGGGACCTGGCAGAAATATATAGAAATACAATGATTACCCAGAAATACTGCATTTAGTAGAAATACTATGTTTTAGCACAAATACTATAAAATGGCAGAAATACTATAATTAAGCAGAAATATTATATTAAGTACAAATCCTATAAAATAGCAGAAATAGTATGATTTAGCACAAATGCTGTATTTAGCACAAATCTTATAAAATAGCAGAAATAGTATGATTTAGCACAAATGCTGTATTTAGCACAAATCTTATAAAATAGCAGAAATAGTATGATTTAGCAGAAATGCTGTATTTAGCACAAATACTGAAAAGCAGCACAAATGCTATGACTTAGCACAATAGTAATAACTTAAATAGAAAAATTGGAAAAGCAAAATGGACAGCTGCAAAAGTCCCACAAGCACAGAGAGATACACACAGGATCAAATTCAGTCAACCAGTCTAAATATATTGAATTTAAATCATACAATAAGATGCTCCTATAAACTCTCTCTCTCTCTCTCTCTCTCTGTCACACACACACACACACACACACACACACACACACACACACACACACACACACACACAGGAGAGAAAATCAAGTTTCTAGGTCAGTCAAGCAGCCTGGGAGCTGCTAAATTTGAATCCACCAATCAGAGAGGCTGTGTACTTTTTCCCGCTAAAACAGGTGCAGCCGTTTTTACACACACAGAGCACAGAGACAGGATTTCTGCAGTGAATTTCTCATAGTGAGGATTCCTCTCAAATAAATGGCCATAATTTCTTAACCGTAGGGGCTAGAACAGTCATTCTTACACCGTTTTGTTCAGAAGAGATGGGGGAATCTTACAGTGTTGACAATTTATCATTAAAATATGAATTATTAAAGATATTTGACTTGTAATGCACCATAACTGAGTAGAGGCAAGCGAAAACTGCCTTGACTTGCCCTCAAACAACGCTTTCTAACTCTAAATCTATTTGGAGTATCGATATCATTCTTTCACCGTAAGAGACAGCAGGCTTTGGTGAACAGTCATGGAAATTTTCAGGTCTGTGTGGAAATCCATCAAAAGATATGACGAGAGAAAAAGTGCCTCATTTCCAGAGTTTGAAATCTGAAGACATCTGAGCGAGGGACGAATTTCCTACCCTCAAACAAACCCAATTCATGGCAAAATGGTAATAGGTGAGAAAGAAATTCTTGAATTGTGAGCGTCAGGAGTGTCTGAACATATACCGGGACAAGCTTCATGTCTTAACTTCGCTTCGTTAAGGAGATATGACGATTCGAATATGCCTCTCATTACAGAAATCAAGCGGTGATTTTGAACAAACTCTCCATTGACTTTCTATGGAGAGTTTTCAGACTTTGTGTTGGTCTGAGGAGATTTGCCAAAATTCTATAAATCTCACAACCATGATAGTGACATTTTCTGAAAGCCAGCAAAAATACCTACGTTTTGATGTATAATTTGTGGAAGTTGAGTGAAAATTGAGCAAGTAGCAAGAAGTTGTTCGGACATGAAGAGAAGACTGCGAAACCTACAGTGGCACACTGAAAGCCAAGTGCATAGCAACCATAACAACGCATGTATTTTCTGAAAAATCACAATTTTGCAACTCAAAACTTTAAGAGGATAAAATAAAACGGTAAAAGATTTGAAAAAGCTGATTTATTCCTGAATAGCCCAATAATTTGAGAACATTTTAAAGTTTGAATGGTTGTTCTACGTGAAAATATGACAAAGTAGTTAAGTTTCAAAAACAAGCAAGTTTTAGCAGAATTATGGAAGTTTCCCATTCATTTCAATGGGACAAATTAAAGGAAAAAGCTTAATATTTTAAAAAGTATAACAGTATAAAATACCAAAAGATATAGCCATCATTAGCAGAAATAGCAGAATAGTTTAAAATTTGAATGGTGAAAATCGGCTGAAAATTGTGGAAGTAGATCCACGGCGAAAAGTGTACGGAAGTCCTAAGAATAATAATAATAAAGAATAAAGAGAAACAGGAACTCAATAGTGTGGATGCCTCCAGCATCCACACAATAAAGAACTAGAAAAATTTGCATTTCCTGCGAAAATGCAGTGTGGATGCTGTAACGCTGAAGCTGTCTGCTGAAAATAGCTGAAAAAGCTGAAAAGTAGCAAAAAATTGTAATAAATTTGCAGAAGCAAAAGAACTTAGCAAAAATTGCATTGCAGAAATACTGTGATTTAGGACAAATACTACAACATAGCAGAAATGCTGTGATTCAGCAAATATACTATGCTATGGCACAAATAGAAAGAATATGCTGAAATACTATGATTTTGCAATAATACTAAGATTTGGCATAAATACTATGCTTTGGCACAAATAGTATAATTAATTACAAGTACAATAACATAGCAGAACTATCAAGATTTGGCAGAAATACGATGTTTTGGTAGAAATAGTATGATTTAGCAGAAATGCTGTATTTAGCACAAATACCGAAAAGTAGCAGAAATACTATAATTTAGCATAATAATAATAACTTACACAATTACAAATATGGACACATATGGAAACACACATGCACAGAGACACACACACAGGATCCAATCCATTCAACCAGTCTAAATATATTGAATTTGAATCTTACAATGAGATGCTCCCATAAAAAAGCTTTCTCTCTCTCTGTCTCTCACACACACACACACACACACACACACACACACACACACACACACAGCATCAGCATCAGCAAGTGAACAGGCGCTGTTAACAGCATGTTTCTAGGTCAGTCAAACAGCTGTCAACTTCTCAATTTGAATCCACCAATCAGAGAGGCTGTGTGCTTTTTCCCGCCAAAACTGGTGCACTAAGTGCAGGCTTTTACAGCACAGAGAGAGACAGGATTTTTGCAGTCTATTTCGCATAGTCAGGATTCCCCTCAAACAAACAGCCATAAATTCCTAACCGTAGGGGCTAAAACGGTCATTCTTAGACTGTTTTGTTCATAAGACATGGGAGAATCTTGAAATGTTGACCATTTAAAATAAAAATATGAAATATCATAGATATATGACATAGATGATTGGTTATCTAAGAAGCCACGAGGGCCCCAATATGCAAATTTGAATGTGTCAGGCCTCAGATATGATTGGCTGGCTGGGAAGCCATGAAGGCAACAATATGCAAATTTGAATGTGCAAGCGCTCAGATATGATTGGTTGTCTTAGAAGCCATATAAAAAGCAGTAAAACTGTACTATGATTTGGTAGAAAAACTATAATTAATCAAAAATACTATATTTGGCAGAAATACTATTTTTTAGCAGAAACACTATATTTAGCACAAATCTTATGAAATAGCAGAAATAATATGATTTAGCAGAAATGCTGTATTTGGCACAAATCTCATAAAATAGCAGAAATAGTATTATTTAGCAGAAATGCTGTATTTAGCACAAATACTGAAAAGCAGCAGAAATGCTATGACTTAGCACAACAGTAATAGCTTATAGAAAATTGGAAAAGAAAAATGGACAGCTGAAAAAATCCTGAACATGCTAAGGGTCCCTCAAATCTAATTGTTAAAAAAAAAAATCAGCAAAAAAGTATAACAGTCACACAATCACAAATATGTACACATATGGAAACACACATGCACAGAAAGACACACACAGGACCAAATTCAGTCAACCAGTCTAAAAATATTGAATTTAAATCATATAATAAGATGCTCCCATCAAAAGGCTCTCTCTCGCTCTCTCTCTCTCTCTCCCACACACACACACACACACAAGGAGAGAAAATCAAGTTTCTAGGTCAGTCAAGCAGCCTGGGAGCTGCTGAATTTGAATCCACCAATCAGAGAGGCTGTGTACTTTTTCCCGCCAAAACAGGTGCACCTGTTTTTACACAGACGCAGCACAGAGACAGGATTTGTGCTGTCTACTTTTCATAGTGAGGGACTCCCCTCAAACAAATGGCTATAATTTCCTAACCATAGGGGTTAGAATGGTCATTCTTACACCGTTTTGTTCAGAAGAGATGGGGGAATCTTCAAGTGTTGACAATTTATCATTAAAATATGAATTATTAAAGATATTTGACTTGTAATGCACCATAACTGAGTAGAGGCGAAGCAAAAAATGCCTTGACCTGCCCTCAAACAAAGTTTCTAACTCTAAATCTTTTTGGAGTATCGATATCATTCTTTCACCGTAAGAGACAGCAGGCTTTGGTGAACAGTCATGGAAATTTTCAGGTCTCTGTGGAAATCCATCAAAAAAGATATGACGAGAAAAAAATTGCCTCATTTCCAGAGTTTGAAATCTGAAGAAATCGGAGCGAGGGACGAATTTCCTACCCTCAAACAAACCCAATTCATGGCCAAATGGTAATAGGTGAGAAAGAATTTCTTGAATTGTGAGCGTCAGGAGTGTCTGAAGATATATTGGCACAAGCCTCATGTCTTAACTTCGCTGCGTTCAGGAGATATGAAGATTTGAAAATGCCTCTCATTAGAGAAATCCAGCGGTGATTTTGAACAAGCTCTCCATTGACTTTCTATGCAGAGTTTCCAGACTTTGTGTTGGTCTGAGGAGATTTGCCAAAATTCTATTATACAGAAATACTGTAATCAGCACATATACTGTAACATGACAGAAATTCCTCCACTTAGTAGTAATACTATAACATAACACAAATATTATGATTTGGCACAAAAACCATGATTTGGCAAAATACTATGATTGAGCAGAACTACTAAGATGTAGTAAAAGTACTTTGATTTAACAGAAATACAATTATGGAGGAGTAATACTTTAAAATGGGAGAAATATTGATACACACACACATACACAGAGCCTAAAGGGAAGAGTATTTGTGCCATGGAGTGTTAACAAGAATCTGAGGTCAATATTAGAAAAGCTGCTAAAATCATAAAAGTTTGCAGAATTGTAGTAAATGATCAATATGAATTAGTGGTCTGTGACAGTGTAGTAAATTGTAGGTAAAAAAAAACATGTTGACCAAGGTGGAATTGAACCCACGACCTTTGGGTTGCAGACCTGTGTCATTACAAACTGTGCCACTGGGAAAGAGAAGGAGCACCTGGAAAACAGGGTGATGAGCAGTCAGAATTAGATCGCGGTGAGAGGCACAGAGTGCCGTTTTTTGGTGTTACAAAACGTCATGTAACTCAAAAACTAGATGGACTAGAACCATAATTCTTATACTGGGTGAATCAGCGGACTTTGGTGTACTTTGACTGTGATTTGCATTGCTCTTTGTACATCTGTCGCTGAGATATGACGAGAGAAGAAAGGGCAGACCTCAGATATGATTGGCTGGCTGGGAAGCCGTGCAGGCCCTGATACGTAAATTTGAATGTCTCAGTCCTCACAGAGGACCTGGCAAAAATATATAGAAATAGTATGATTAAGCATGAATACTACATTTAGCAGAAATACTATAAAAAGCAAAAATACTATATTAAGCACAAATCCTATAAAAAGCAGAAATACTATATTAAGCAATATAAATACCCTATAAAATCCTAAAAAAGAAAAAATACTGTACTATGATTTGGTAGAAAAACTATAATTAATCAGAAATACTATATTTGGCAGAAATACTATATTTAGCACAAATCCTATAAAAGAGCAGAAATAATATGATTTAGCACAATAGTAATAACTTAAACAGAAAAATTGGAAAAGCAAAATGGACAGCTGAAAAAAATGCCGAACATGCTAAGGGTCCCTCAAATGTAATTGTTAAATGAAAAAAATCAGCAAAAAAGTATAACAGTCACACAATCACAAATATGGACACATGAAAACACACATGCACAGAGAGACACACACACACGATCCAATTCAGTCAACCAGTCTAAATATATTGAATTTGAATCTTACAATGAGATCATCCCATAAAAGGCTCTCTCTCTCTCTCACACACACACACACACACACACACACACACACACACACACACACACACACGATCCAATTCAGTCAACCAGTCTAAATATATTGAATTTGAATCTTACAATGAGATCATCTGGGTCAAAAAGGCTTTCTCTCTCTCTCTCTCTCCTCTCTCTCTCTCCACACCACACACACACACACACACACACACACACACACACACACACAAGATCCAATTCAGTCAACCAGTCTAAATATATTGATTTTGAATCTCACAATGAGATCATGCCATAAAAAGTAAGATGACTCTAAAACTCTCTCTCTCTCTCTCTCTCTCTCTCTCTCTCTCTCTCCCGCCTCTCTCTGCACACACACACACACACACACACACAAGATCCAATTCAGTCAACCAGTCTAAATATATTGAATTTAAATTCTTACAATGAGATCATCCCATAAAACGGCTCTCTCTCTCTCTCTCTCTCTCTCTATCACAAATACCATGATATCACACACACACATGATTCACAGAAATACTACACACACACACACACACACAGACACAGTAAAAGACTTTGAAGTAACAGAAATGCAATTATGGAGGAGTAATACTTTAAAATGGGAAAAATATTGATACACACACAGATACACAGAGCCTAAAGGAACAGTATTTGTGCCATGGAGTGTTAAGAAGAATCTGAGGTCCATATTAGAAAAGCTGCTAAAATCATAAAACTTTGCAGAATTGTAATAAATGATGAATATGAATTACTTGTCTGTGATAGTGTATTAATTTCTAGGGGAAAACAAAATGTTGACCAAGGTGGAATTGAACCCGTGATCTTTGGGCTGCTGACCGGCGTCATTACCAACTGTGCCACTGGGAAACAGAGCAGCGGTTTGGAAAACGGGAGATGAACTGTAAGATTTAGATCGCGGTGAGAGGCGTGAACGCCGATTTTGGAGTTACAAAACGTTGTGTAACTCCAAAACTAGGTGGGATAGAAGCACAATTCTTGTACTGGGTGAATCAGCGTACTTTGCTGAACTTTCACTGCGATTTTCATTGCTCCTTTTACCTCCATCGCGGAGATATGATGAGAGAAGAAACGGCTTCATTTTCAGAGTTTGAAAAGTGAGAGGAGGACAGATTTCCACCCTCAAACAAACGTAATTTATGGCTTAACAGTAAGATGACTGTAAAACTGCTCTATGATTTACATGAAATACTTTGATTTAGAAGAAATTCTATAATCTAGCAAAAAGCACTACAGCATAGCAGAAGTTATATCACTGAGCAGAATTACTAGGATTTAGCACAAACACTATGATTTGGCTCAAAAATCTTTATTTTGCAGTTATATTATGATTTGGCAGAAATACTATGAGTAGTAATAATATAACAGTACATAATACTGTTATTTTGTGGAAATACAATGCTTTATCACAAATACCATGATATGGCAAAAATACTATGATTCAGCAGAAATACTATGATTGAGCAGAAGTACTAAGATGTAGTAAAAGTACTTTGATTTAACAGAAATGCAATTATGGAGGAGTAATACTTTAAAATGGGAAAAATATTGATACACACAGATACACAGAGCCTAAAGGGAACAGTATTTGTGCCATGGAGTGTTAAGAAGAATCTGAGGTCCATATTAGAAAAGCTGCTAAAATCATAAAACTTTGCAGAATTGTAATAAATGATGAATATGAATTACTTGTCTGTGATAGTGTATTAATTTCTAGGAAAAAAAAAATGTTGACCAAGGTGGAATTGAACCCGTGATCTTTAGGGCTGCCGACCGGCGTCATTACCAACTGTGCCACTGGGAAACAGAGCAGCGGTTTGGAAAACGGGAGATGAACTGTCAGATTTAGATCGCGATGAGAGGCGAACGCCGATTTTTGGAGTTACAAAACGTCATGTAACTCCAAAACTAGGTGGGATAGAAGCACAATTCTTGTACTGGGTCAATCAGCAGACTTTGCTGAACTTTCACTGCGATTTTCATTGCTCCTTTTACCTCCGTCACGGAGATATGATGAGAGAAGAAACGGCTTCATTTTCAGAGTTTGAAAAGTGAGAGGAGGACAGATTTCCACCCTCAAACAAACGTAATTTATGGCTTAACAGTAAGATGACTGTAAAAACTGCTCTATGATTTACATGAAATACTTTGATTTAGAAGAAATTCTATAATCTAGCAAAAGCACTACAGCATAGCAGAAGTTATATCACTGAGCAGATTTACTAGGATTTAGCACAAATACTATGATTTGGCTCAAAAATCTTTATTTTGCAGTTATATTATGATTTGGCAGAAATACTATGAGCAGTAATAATATAACAGTACATAATAATGTTATTTTGTGGAAATACAATGCTTTATCACAAATACCATGATATGGCAAAAATACTATGATTCAGCAGAAATACTATGATTGAGCAGAAGTACTAAGATGTAGTAGAAGTACTTTGATTCAGCACAAATACTATTATGGAGGAGTAATACTTTAACATGGGAGAAATATTGACACACACACACACACACAGAGCAGCAACGTGTGCAGAGGCTGTTGAGAGTCTGGGCTTGGCATATCTAGGTCAGCTAAATTGGCTGCACCTGCTGTAATCAGCACTTACACAGACAGACACAGAGAGAGCTATGGGTTTTCTTCAGTGTATTTCTCACATTCAGGACTCCCCTCGAACAAATGGCCATAATTTCCTAACCGTAGGGGCTAGAATGCTCATTCTAACACCGTTTTGTTCAGAAGAGATGGGGAATCTGCAGGTCTTCATAATTCAGCGATAAAATATAAATTATTGAAGATATATGACTTGTAATACACTGTAACTGAGTAGAGGCAAAGCAAAACTGCCTTGACTTGCCCTCAAACAATGCTTTCTAACTCTAAATCTATTTGGAGTATCGATATCATTCTTTCACTGTAAGAGACAGCAGGCTTTGGCGAACAATCATGGAAATTTTCAGGTCTCTGTGGAAATCCATCAAAAGATATGACGAGAGAAAAAGTGCCTCATTTCCAGAGTTTGAAATCTGAAGAAATCTGAGCGAAGGACTAATTTCCTACCCTCAAACAAGTCTAACTCATTTCAGAACGGTAATAGGTGAGAAAGAAATTCTTGAATTGTGAGTGTCAAGAGTGTCTGAAGATATACTGGGACAAGCCTTATGTTTTAACTTTGCTTCGTTAAGGAGATATGACGATTCGAATATGCCTCTCATTACAGAAATCAAGCTGTGATTTTGAACAAGCTCTCCATTGACTTTCTATGGGGATTTTTGAGACTTTGTGTTGGTCTGAGGAGATTTGCCAAAATTCTATAAATCTCACAACAATGATGGTGACATTTTCTGAAAGCCAGCAAAAATACCTACGTTTTGATGTATAATTTGTGGAAGTTGAGTGAAAATTGAGCAAGTAGCAAGAAGTTGTTCGGACATGAAGAGAAGACTGCAAAACCTTCAGTGGCACACTGGAAGCCAAGTGCATAGCAACCATAACAACGCATGTATTTTGTGAAAAATCACAATTTTGCAACTCAAAACTTTAAGAGGCATAAAAGTAAAACGGTAAAAGATTTGAAAAAGCTGATTTATTCCTGAATAGCCCAATAATTTGAGAACATTTTAAAGTTTGAATGGTTGTTCTACGTGAAAGTAGGAAAAAGTAGTTAAGTTTCAAAAACAAGCAAGTTTTAGCAGAATTGCGGAAGTTTCCCATTCATTTCAATGGGACAAATTAAAGGAAAAAAACGTAATATTTTAAAAAGTATAATAGTATAAAATACCAAAAGATATTGCCGGAAAGAGGAAAAATAGCAGAATAGTTTAAAATTTGAACGGTGAAAATCGGCTGAAAATTGTGGAAGTAGTTCAACGGCTAAAAGTGTACGGAAGCAACTAGAATAATAACTAGAAAATTTGCATTTCCTCATGAAAATGCTGTGTGGATGCCTTAATGCTGAAGCTGTCTGCTCAAAAACTGAAAAAGATGAAAAGTTGCAAAAGTTGTATGGTGGTGAAAAAAATGTTGCCTTGAGCAGGATTTGAACCTGGCCCGCTTAGTCTCAAGGCGGCAACTCATCTCACTGTGCCAAAGTCACTCTCAATTACACAAACTCATTCTCACAAAGAAGAGGTGGAGAGATTTTGCTGAAATGAGCAGAAGCTGCTGAGAATTGTGCTGGTAAGAGGAGAAAAGGCTGAAAATTTTGCAGAAAAGAGGTGAATCAGCAGAATTTCTGCTGAAAAGAGGTAAAGAAGCAAAAACTTGCGCTGAAAAGAGATGAATCAGCAGAATTTCTGCTCAAAAGAGTTTAAGAAGCAGAAAGTTGTGCTGAAAAGAGATGAATCAGCAGAATTTCTGCTTAAAAGAGTTTTTCCCGAAAACAGCTGAGATTTGTGCTAATAAGAGGTGAAAAGGCTGAAAATTTTGCAGAAGAGGTGAACAAGCAGAATTTGGGCTGAAAAGAGGTGAAAAATTTGCTGAAAACAGTTCAATCAGCAGAATTTCTGCTGAAAAGTGTTCTGCAGAACTCTTTTCAGAATTCTGCTGAAAAGATGTTTTTGCTGAAAATAGCTGAAAAAGCTGGGAAACTGAAAATTTTGTTGAAAAGGGTGAAAAGCTGAAACTGAGTTAAAAAGTTTCTCTGCGTAAAACAGGTTTCTGCTTAAAACAGCTAAAAAGTTGAGATTTGTGCTGAAAACAGGTGTTCAAATCCCATGACCAGGATTTGAACCTGGCTCTTCTAGTCTCAAGGAAGCTACTCATCTCACTGAACTAAACTTGTTCCGACAAACACAAGGGATGGAGAAACTGACAATTTTGCTAAATGAGCAGAAGCTGCTGAGTTTTGTGCTGAGAAGATGTGAAAAGCTGAAAAATTTGCAGAAAAGAGGTGAATCAGCAGAATTTCTGCAGAAAAGATGGAAAGAAGAAGAACATTGCGCTGAAAAGAGGTAAATCAGCAGAATTTCTGCTGAAAAGACGAAAAGAAGCAATCACAGTAGCTGCTCATCTCACTGAGCCAAAGCAGTTCTTGTCCCACCAAGAGATATGATGAGAAAAAATGTGCAGGGGGGGCCGAAGAAGCTGAATTGTTGTGAAAAGAGGTGAAAAAGCTGAAATTCTTCTGAAAGAGCAGAACAGGCTGAAAATTTTCAGCTACTCATTGAGCCAAACTGGTTCTCAAATAACTGAAAAAAGGTGAAAAAGCTGAAAATTCTGATAAAAACATCAGAAGTGGCTGACATTTGTGCTGATAAGAGGTGAAAACGCAAACTTTCTGCTGAAAAGAGGCAGAACAACCTGGTTCTGCTCAATTTCACCAATCAGAGGTACTGCTTCTGTCTATAGGTATAGGTATAAGAGGTATAAGTTTTCTGCAGTGTATTTCTCACATTCACATTCAGGATTCCCCTCGAACCTCCTGGTCTCAAGGCAGCTACTCATCTCACTGAGCCAAACTCATTCTCACAAAGAAGAGGTAGATAGACTGACAATTGTGCTGAAATTATCAGAAGCTGCTGAGAACTGTGCTGATAAGAGGCAAAAAGGATGAAAATTTTGCAGAAAAGAGGTGAATCAGCAGAATTTCTGCAGAAAAGAGGCAAAGAAGCAGAACGTTGCGCTGAAAAGAGGTGAATCAGCAGAGTTTCTGCTGAAAAGAGTTTTTTTTTCTGAAAACCGCCAAAAAACCTGGAATTTGTGCTGAAAAGTGGTGAAAAAAATGAAAATGTTGCTGACAAGGGGTGAAGAAGCTAAAGTATACCAAATCAAAGTGTTTGTGCCAAAACTTGGTATTTCTGCCATATTGTGGTATTTGTGCCACAAAAGTTACTACATTACAACATGAATACGGATTAAAGATGAAAGAAACTGGCAACAAATTCCTCCACTACAAACCAGTCTGATACCACTTCTTTGCAGTGTTCACGTTTACTAAGGCACTACCCAAAAGGCGCCACAAGAGGGCACTCCAACACAAGAGATGACCTATGTACACTGATGCACTTAGTAACAGTCAGCCTCCTACTTAGCCACTACGTAATACAGCGATATTACAGTGTACAAATTCACATAAATATGATTTGGCAGAAATACTAAACTTTGGCACAAATACTATAATTGAGTACAAGTACTCTAAGATAACAGAAATACTATGATTTAGCAGAAATACAATGTTTTTGCAGAAACACTGTAATTTCACTCAAATACTATGAGATAGCAGTAATACTATGATTTGGCAGAAATGCTACGTTTTAGTACAAATACTATGACAAAGCAGAAATACTATGACTTAGAAGTAATACTATCACAAAAGGATTCCTCAAAATACTGTGAAATTGCAGTAATTCTATGATTTGGCAGAAATACGGTACTTCATACAAATACAATGCTTTGGTACAAATACTATATTTTGGTTTGAATACTATGATTTGCAACAAATACTATGATTTGGCACGAGTAGTATGATTTAGTACAAATACTACGAATTGGCAGAAATACTGTGACTTAGTAGTAATACTATAACATAACAGATATACTGTTATGCTGCAGACAGTCTATGTTTCAAACCTAGCCCTCCTGGGCTCAAGGCGGCTACTCATCTCACTGTGCCAAACTGACTCTCGCAAGGAAGGAGATGGAGAGACTGACAATTATGGTGAAATGAGCAGAAGCTGCTGAGAATTGTGCTCATAAGAGGTAAAAGGGCTGAAAATTTTGCAGAAAAGAGGTAAATCAGCAGAATTTCTGCAGAAAAGAGGGAAAGAAGCAGAACATTGCGCTGAAAAGAGGTGAATGAGCAGAATTTCTGCTGAAAAGAGGCAGAACAACCTGGTTCTGCTCAAATTCACCAATCAGAGGTACTGCTTCTGTCTGCTTCATCAGGCTGTGTACTTGTATGTATTTCTGCCATGTGGTGTTGACAAGAATCTGAGGTCCATATTAGAAAAGCTGCTAAAATCATAAAACTTTGCAGAATTGTAATAAATTAGCAATATAAATTACAGGTCTGTGATAGTGTATAAATTTGTAGTGAAAAAAAAAAACGTGGACCAAGGTGGGATTGAACCCACGACCTTTGAGCTGCAGAGCCGTGTCATTACTGATTGCACCACCTGGAAAGGGGGCGGCAGTCTGAAAGACAGATACTTGGGCAGTCAGAAAATAGATCGCGTGAGAGGCGAAAAACGCCGTTTTTTGGAGTTACAAAACGTCGTGTAACTCAAAAACTAGGAGGGCTAGCAGCATAATTCTTGAACTGGGTGAATCAGCGGACTTTGGTGTATTTTGACTGCGATTTTCATAGCTCGTTCTACCTCCGTCGCGGAGATATGACGAGAGAAGAAACGGCTTCATTTCCAGAGTTTGAAGACTGAGAGAAGGACAGATTTCCACCCTCAAACAAACGTAATTCATTGCTCAACGGTAAGATAATTGTAAAAACTGCTTCCACTGTGAGTGTCAGCAGTGTCTGAAGATATATTGGCACAAGCCTCATGTCCTAACTTTGCTTTGTTAAAGAGATATGGCGATTTTAAAATGCCTCCCGTTACAGAATTTCAGCTCTGAATTTCAAAACCTCCCCATAGACTTTGAATGGGGAGTATTGAGACCTTGTGTCACTCCGAGGCAAATTATGAAAAAACGGTAAATCTCACAATAAAGATAGTGACATTGTCTGAAAGCCAGCAAAATACCTACGTTTTGATGTATAATTTCTGGGGTTGAGTGCAAATTGAGCCAGTAGCAAGAAGTTGTTTAGACATGAAGAGAAAATTCAGAAAGGACCAGCCCTCACTCTGACTTAATTGCATAGCAACCATAGCAACGCATGTATTTTGTGAAAAATCACAATGTTGCAACTGAAAACTTAAAGAGGTATAAGATTAAAACGGCAGAAGATCTGAAAAAGCTGAATCAGACAGGAATAGCCCAATAATCTGAGAACATTTTAAAGTTTGAATGGAGTTTCTAGGTGAAAGTATGACAAAGTAGTTAAGTTTCAAAGACAAGCAAGTTTTAGCAGAATTGTGGAAGTTTTCCATTCATTTCAATGGGACAAATTAAAGGAAAAAAGTGTAATATTTTAAAAAGTATAACAGTAATAAACACCAAAAGATATAGCCGGCATTAGCAGAAAGAGCAGAACAGTATAGAGTTTGAACGGAGAAAATCGGCTGAAAACTGTGGGAGTAGATCCACGGCGAAAAACGTACGGAAGCGACAGGAATAATAAAGAATAAAGAGAAACAGGAAAACAATAGTGTGGAAGCCCTTGAGGGCATCCACACAATAATAACTAGAAAAATTGCATTTCCTGCGAAAATGCAGTGTGGATGCTGTAAAGCTGAAGCTGTCAGCTGAAACTAGCTGAAAAAGCTGAAAAGTTGCAGAAATTGTAAAACCTTTGCAAAAATTGTAATAACTTTGCAGAAGCATAAGAACTTAGCAAAATGTAATTACATAGCAGAACTGCAATAACGTAAAGAAAACATAATACTTGGCAGAAATACAATAACATAGCAGAACTTAGCAGCAGAAATTAGAATAAATATTGTAACTTAGCAGAAACAAGATAACTTTTCAGAAATACAGGATTTTAGCAAACCATGGTACAAGATTACATAGATGCTTTATTTAAACAAAAATACCTAAACATTGCACAAATACTGTGATTTAGGACAAATACTACAACATAGCAGAAATGCTGTAATTCAGCAAATATACTATGCTATGACACAAATAGAAAGAATATGCTCAAATACTATGATTTTGCTCAAATAATATGATTAAGCAATAATACTAAGATTTGCAGAAATACTGTATTTAGCACAAATACCAAAAAGTAGCAGAAATACTATAATTTAGCATAATAGTAATAACTTGCACAATTACAAATATGGACATGGTAAATGGCTCTGTATTTATATAGCGCTTTTATGGTCCCTAAGGACCCCAAAGCGCTTTACATATCCAGTCATTCACCCATTCACACACTGGTGATGGCAAGCTACGTTGTAGCCACAGCCACCCTGGGGCGCACTGACAGAGGCGAGGCTGCTGGACACTGGCGCCACCGGGCCCTCTGACCACCACCAGTAGGCACACAATAAGATACACCCATAAAAAAGGCTCTCTCTCTCTCTCTCTCTCTCTCTCTCTAGGTGGGTACACACACACACACAGCAGAAATGCTATGACTTAGCACAATAGTAATAACTGAAATAGAAAATTGGAAAAGCAAATGAACAGCTGAAAAATGCTGAACATTCTAAGGCTCCCTCAAATGTAATTGTTGAATGAAAAAAAATCAGCAAAAAAAAGTATAACAGTCACACAATCAAAAATATGGACACATATGGAAACACACAAGCACAGAGAGACACAGCATCAAATTCAGTCAACCAGTCTAAATATATTGAATTTAAATCATACAATAAGATGCTCCCAAAAAACGCCTCTCGCCTCTATCTCTCTCTCTCTGTCTGTCACACACACACACACACACAAACACACACACTAGCAGCAGCAGCAGCCAAACAGCCTGGGAGCTGCTGAATTTGAATCCACCAATCAGAGAGGCTGTATACTTTTTCCCGCCAAAACAGGTGCACCTGTTTTTTTACACACGCAGCACAGAGACAGGATTTGTGCTGTCTATTTTTCATAGTGAGGATTCCCTCAAACAAATGGCTATAATTTCCTAACCGTAGGGGCTAGAACAGTCATTCTTACACGGTTTTGTTCAGAAGAGATGGGGATCTTAAAGTGTTGACAATTTATCATTAAAATCTGAATTATTGAAGATATTTGACTTCTAATGCACCATAACTGAGTAGAGGCAAAGTTAAAACTGCCTTGACTTGCCCTCAAACAATGCTTTCTAACTCTAAATCTATTTGAGTATCGATATCATTCTTTCACCGTAAGAGACAGCAGGATTTGGTGAACAGTCATGGAAATTTTCAGGTCTCTGTGGAAATCCATCAAAAGATATGACGAGAGAAAAAGTGGTTCATTTCAGAGTTTGAAATCTGAAGAAATCTGAGCGAGAGATGAATTTCCTACCCTCAAACAAACCCAATTCATGGCCAAATGGTAATAGGTGAGAAAGAAATTTTGAATTGTGAGCATCAGGAGTGTCTGAAGATATATTGGCACAAGCCTCATGTCTTAAATTTGCTGCGTTGAGATATGACGATTTGAAAATGCCTCTCATTAGAAATCCAGTGGAGATTTTGAACAAGCTCTCCATTGACTTTCTATGCAGTTTTCAGACTTTGTGTTGGTGTGAGGAGATTTGCCAAAATTCTATTATACAGAAAACTGTAATCAGCACATATACTGTAACATTTTAGAAATTTCTCCACTTAGTAGTAATACTATAACATAACACAAATGTTATGATGAGTTGAGCGGCTGGTACTCTGGTGCAGTCAGCACAATCTGGAGCTGAACACTCTTAAAACTGTAGAGATGACAGTGGACTTCAGGAGACATCCTCAACTCTGCCCCCCTCATCATATCAGACAGCCCTGTGTCGACTGTGGAGATCTTGAAGTTGCTGGGTACCACCATCTCCCAGGACCTGAAGTGGGAGACCAACATCAACTCCATCCTCAAAAGACCCAGCAGAGGATGTACTTCCTGAGACAACTGGGGAAGTACAGTCTTCCACAGGAGCTGCTGATCCAGCTCTACACTGCAGTCATTGAGTCTGTCCTGTGCTCCTCCATCACAGTCTGGTATGGTGCAGCCACTAAACAGGACAGGTGCAGACTGCAGCGGACTGTACGGGCAGCAGAAAGGATCATCGGCGCCCCCTGCCCTCCATCCAGGATCTGTACCTCTCAAGAACCAGGAAACGGGCAGGGAAAATCATCACAGACCCCTCACACCCTGGACACAGACTTTTTGATCTGCTGCCCTCTGGCAGACGGTACAGAAGCCTGCAGACCAGGACCACCCGACACAGGAACAGTTTCTTTCCCTCACCATCTCCCTTCTAAACAGTTGAACTGTCACACTGCTCCCACTGCCAGACTGCAACTGCACCTTATGTACATTCTGTAGTATTCATTCCACCTCATTTCATTTCTGTATTTTATGTATATACGTTTAGATTAGTTATTTATAGTTGGTTTACACAGCTTTGTGTATGTATGTGTATGCATGTGTAATGTATATATAGATGTGCAATGTGTATATAGTGTGTGTGTGTGTGTGTGTGTGTGTGTGTGTGAGATTTACATTGCTGTGCTCGAGAGCCACCATCTACCGGAACCAAATTCCTTGTATTTGTCTGCACATATACTTGGCCAAAACACATGATTCTGATGACTTGGCACAAAAACCATGATTTAGCAGAAATACTATGATTGAGCAGAAGTACTAAGATGTAGTAAAAGTACTTTGATTTAAGAGAAATCCAATTATGGATGAGTAATACTTTAAAATGGGAGAAATATTGATACACACACACATTCACAGAGCCTAAAGGGAAGAGTATTTGTGCCATGGAGTGTTAAGAAGAATCTGAGGTCCATATTAGAAAAGCTGGTAAAAAGTTTTCAGAATTGTAATAAATGATGAATATGAATTAGTGGTCTGTGATAGTGTATTTATTTGTAGGGCAAAAAACATGTTGTCCAAGGTGGAGTTGAACCCACGACGTTTGGGTTGCAGACCTGTGTCATTACCAGCTGCGCCACTGGGAAAGACAGTGAGCTCTTGGGAAACAGGGTGATGAGCAGTCAGAATTAGATCGCGGTGTGAGGCAAAGAGCGCCATTTTTTGAGTTACAAAACGTCGTGTAACTCCAAAACTAGGTGGACTAGGAGCATAATTCTTGTACTGGGTGAATCAGCGGACTTTGGTGTACTTTGACTGCGATTTTCATTACTCTTTGTACATCCGTCGCTGAGATATGACGAGAGAAGAAACTGCAGACCTCAGATATGATTGGCTGGCTGGGAAGCTGGCAGAAATATATAGTAATAGTGTGATTAAGCATAAATACTACATTTAGCAGAAATACTGTATTAAGCACAAATCCTATAAAAAGCAGAAATACTATATAAAGCACAAATCCTATAAAAAGCAGAAATACTATATTAAGCAATATAAAATCTATATAAAATGGTATAAAAAACAAAAAAATACTGTAATATGATTTGGTAGAAAAACTATAATTAATCAGAAATAAATACTATATTTAGCACAAATCTTATAAAATAGCAGAAATAGTATGATTCAGCACAATAGTAATAACTTAAACAGAAAAATTGGAAAAGCAAAATGGACAGCTGAAAAAATGCTGAACATGCTAAGGGTCCTTCAAATGTACTTGTTAAATGAAAAAAAAACTCAGCAAAAAAAGTGGAACAGTCACACAATCACAAATATGGAAACATATGGAAACACACATGCACAGAGAGACACACACAGGATCAAATTCAGTCAACCAGTCTAAATATATTGAATTTAAATCATACAATAAGATGCTCCCATAAAAACTCTGTCTCGCCCTCTCTTTCTCTCTCTGTCACACACACACACACACACACACACACACACACACACACACAGGGAGAGAGAAGTAAGTTTCTAGCTCAGTCAAGCAGCCTGGGAGCTGCTGAATTTGAATCCACCAATCAGAGAGCTGTGCACACTTTTTCCCGCCAAAACAGGTGCATGCAGCACAGAGAGACACAGGATTTTTGCAGTCTATTTCTCATAATGACGACTCCCCTCAAACAAATGACCATAATTTCCTAACTATAGGGCTAGAACGGTCATTCTTACACCGTTTTGTTCAGAAGAGATGGGGAATCTTAAAGTGTTGACAATGTATCATTAAAATCTGAATTATTAAAGATATTTGACTTCTAATGCACCATAACTGAGTAGAGCAAAGCAAAACTGCCTTGACTTGCCCTCAAACAACGCTTTCTAACTCTAAATCTATTTGGAGTATCAATATCATTTTTTCACCGTAAGAGACAGCAGGCTTTGGTGAACAATCATGGAAATTTTCAGGTCTCTGTGGAAATCCAACAAAAAGTTATGACGAGAGAAAAAAGTGGTTCATTTCCAGAGTTTGAAATCTGAAGAAATCTGAGCGAAGGACGAATTTCCTACGCTCAAACAAGTGTAACTCATCTCAGAACGGTAATAGGTGAGAAAAAATTCTTGAATTGTGAGCATCAGGAGTGTCTGAAGATATACTGGGACAAGCCTCATGTTTTAACTTCGCTTCGTTAAGGAGATATGACGATTCGAATATGCCTCTCATTACAGAAATCAAGTGGTGATTTTGAACAAACTCTCCATTGACTTTCTATGGAGAGTTTTCAGACTTTGTGTTGCTCTGAGGAGATTTGCCAAAATTCTATAAGTCTCACAACAATGATGGTGACATTTTCGGAAAGCCAGCAAAAATACCTACGTTTTGATGTATAATTTGTGGAAGTTGAGTGAAAATTGAGCAAGTAGCAAGAAGTTGTTCGGACATGAAGAGAAGACTGCGAAACCTACAGTGGCACACTGGAAGCCAAGTGCATAGCAACCATAACAACGCATGTATTTTGTGAAAAATCACAATTTTCCAACTCAAAACTTTAAGAGGCATAAAAATAAAACGGTAAAAGATTTGAAAAATCTGATTTATTCCTGAATAGCCCAATAATTTGAGAACATTTTAAAGTTTGAATGGTTGTTCTACGTGAAAGTAGGAAAAAGTAGTTAAGTTTCAAAAACAAGCAAAATTTAGCAGAATTGCAGAAGTTTCCCATTCATTTCAATGGGACAAATTAAAGGAAAAAAAGTGGAATATTTTAAAAAGTATAACAGTAATAAACACCAAAAGATATAGCGATCATTAGCAGAAATAGCAGAATAGTTTAAAATTTGAACGGTGAAAATCGGCTGAAAATTGTGGAAGTAGTTAAGTGCCAAAAAAAGTGAAAAAGTGGCAACTAGAATAATAATAATAAAGTATAAAGAATAAAGAGAAACAGGAACTCAATAGTGTGGATGCTTAAAGCATCCACACAACTCAATAGTGTGGATGCCTCCAGCATCCACACAATAAAGAATAAAGAGAAACAGGAACTCAAATGGATTGCATCCACACAACTAAAAAAAATGCTGTGTGTGGATGCCTTGTGGTGGAATCTGTTGAAAAGAGCAGTGGAATGGGGAAAAAAAGCAGAAGGAGAACAATCTGCAAACAAGAGCTAAAGAAGCTGAAGTTTGTGCTGGAAACAGCTGAAGAATCTGAATTTTGTGCAGAAAAGAGGTGAAAAACTGAAACTTCTGCTGAGAAGAGGTGAAGAAGCTCAAATTTGTGTTGAAAAATAAAAGCGTTCACTAAAGCGGTTTTTTGCCATAAGTGGGATTTGAACCCTGGGCTTTACTTCTAAGAACTCCTGCTCACTTTACTGAGCCAAACTGATTTTCAGGCAACTGAAAAGAGGTGCAAAAGTTTAAATTTTACTGAAAACAGTTGAATAAGTTGAACTTTGAAAATTCACAAACTTCCACTGTCCTCTCTGAGTTAATTGCATAGCAACCATAACAACGCATGTTTGCTGAAAATAGTTGAAAATAGCTGAAGAAGCTGAAGAAATCAAAGTCAGTGTTTCAAAAGTTGTTGAAATTTTAATAACTTTGCAGAACAACATTGAGTTAACAAAAATGTAATAATTTAGCAGAAATGCACTAACTTAGAAGAAACATAACAATTCAGCAGAAACACTGTAGTTTGCCAGGAGCTACAACTTAGCAGAAATGTAACAATTTAGAATAACATAACTTCACAGAAATATTACAACTTACCAGAACTGCTCTAATTTTGCAGAAATGTAATAATTAGGCAAAACGGTCAACAGATAACAGCTGAAAATGCGGATTTAACCTCAAAGTCATTCATTTAACTGTGAAAAGTGACCAGAAACAGAAAAGGAAAAAAGAAACAGCCAGCAGATAAACTGATGTGGACCAAAAACAAGATAAAATTGCAGAGTTTACACAGCTGGTGAAATGTAAAAATGGCAACAAAAAACAAACAAGCAAAAAAAAAAACCCACAAAAACAGTTAGGTAATAAATGCACAAGATGCTGCAGTCAGAGATAAAAACACCCAAAAATAATGTTATTGAAATGCCAAAGAGTGGCAGAAAGTTTAGAAAATAGAAAACCAGTAGTAGAAAAGTAGATCACTTAAATACTTTTTAGAAACATATAATACAAAATATTTACTCAGTTGTTTTCAATGATTACAATAATGGCATACATGGAATTGTGAACATATCCTTGTTTTCCATGTTTATGTTTATGGCCCTAAGATGCGCAGACACATGATAGGCTATTAACTGCAAAAATATACACATATATAAACATCAAGTGAGAGACAAAAATATATCCTCTCATTTGCTGGAGTTTTGTGCACATACCATTTGGCAAGGATAAACAGCATATTCCAATGCCACATTAAAATTTTCAAAAGCTTCTTTTTTTCAATTAGTTTACTGCTTCCTGATTTTATGATAAATATGGTACCAAACTACAAAATACTGTCGGAATGAAGTCGACATTGTGATATATTTCAGGTGTCGAGTCACACAGCTGACCAATCGATGCACATATTTAAAGAAACAGGGATCAAATAAAGAACATTGTTGTACAATAAATTACTTTTTTTTTTTTTTTTTTTTTTTTAAATTACATTTAAAAATAACCACTGCCCTGCGTTAGAGAGTGACTTATGATGAGGTATTAATTGGGTTAACTTTACCTCTAACAGCTTTTCACATAGTGTTGTGACCAGGGTGAAATCCATCATAAAGTAACTGTAAACAGTAGAACCATTAGCATGAATGTTATGGTTCTACTCTGATCAAAACTCACGTCAGCTGTGTGACCTGATATAAAATGATAAAGAGGAACACATATAAATGGATGAGACCTTCTTGAACTTTTCAAAATGACTTTATATGTCTGACCCATTATCTATATATATTAGAGCAGATGTGGAAAACCACTGTTAGACCTACTCTATACCAATGTAGTTACTTACACCCCATACTAAGGCAGGATTCATACAAACACACATTATCTTTTCTCTTAAACACTTTTTCACATTTTGAGATTGTGTAATTTCTATAAAGAATATGTGTAATGGTTCAATAGATATAGTTATTTAAATGTCCATAATAATCACATGATCATTTTTGTACAGCCTACAATTCAAGATTTAGAGCTGTGTGTTTGTATGAATTCAGCTTGCTATACTTATAGACTTAGATATATTAATCCACTATTTACCCAAACAAGTTATATGGTTTGGGTAAATAGATTGGGTTTGTTCTACAAAATAACAAAAAACAAAAACAAAAACCACCCACAAAAAACAGTATATCTGCACATTAACCCAGAGTTCAGTTTCATATGTCTGATATTGTTTGTTAAATCTGGCGACACAAACACAGTCAAAAATTCATTGTGGTCCTTTTTACCCTCGACCAATAATATGCTGGTCACTTGGACCAGTTTAGTATTAGCTGTCACAGAGGAATGTTAACCAGAAGTCCAAAAGACAAAACTGAAAAAATATGTTAATTACAAACATGTTTTTGCTTCATAAAAGTATTGAAATTACATGGAAACTGTCACCTTACAGCCTCATTGTAAATAGCATCACAAACAGATGTTTTCCACACAGTTAACAAAGCTCCACCACATCCGATCACTGCATATAAATCTAAAAGAAAACAAAAACAAATGTAACTAACACAAGGGAAGACTTTTGATTTAATAACTAAGCTTAAAATAAGTGTTACCTTTGAATATTTGTGGGAAAAATCTGATGCTACCCCAAGAATCCAAAGCCACACTGGAAACGATGACAGGCTTGCAGCCCTCTGTCTTCCTGGAGTGAGGTGCCTGATCAGTAGCAGTGAGTTGACAGAAGTCGGTGTCTGTAAGAGTGGTCAAAAACTGATACTCTGTCCAATTGCGTAGAGTCTAAGAAGCTGGAATGCAGCCACACTGGACGAGCTTGTTCTAAAAAATACAGAAAAGGAACATTTTATTTGTGTAAAGGCCTAAAAACTACAAATAAGTTATACAATGAACAATATTGAAATACCTCATAGGTGCTGCAGGCCACATAACCAGAATCCAGAGCAATCTCACACTCACATGATGGTGAGGAAAGACAGGAGCTCTATGATGAGGTTTGAATGTCTCAGTTGGGACACTGAAGAACTCAGAAGATAGCAGTACCTGCACAGAGAGACAGAGTAGAAAAAGCATAGATTTGTAATCCATAATGTCAATTAAAACTCAAAAAGTGTCAACAAGTATAATCATTTCAGTATGGAATTATTTATGCAATAAACAGGATTTAAATTAGTTAATTGAATTAAAAACAATGACATTTTTTTTATCAAAGATAAAGAATCATACCTCTCTCTGCTCTGAGGATCACTGAGCATCTCTGACAGGAAATACAGTTTCCTCAGTATGAGTCATCATTGATGGTCTCAGAGGTGTGTAGTGTGGCAGCATGATGATGGTCTCCAGATCAGGCAGGAGGTCAGATGATGTGTGTGTCATCTTCTCCATTGAAGACACACTGGTATGGCAGTTCATAACACAGCAGTCTCCTTGTGGCATGTAGTTATCTGTGCAGTCCAGCACTGATGGATCAGGTTTGGCTCAGCAGTTCATGAAGATGGTGTTAAGATGTTGTTGTTTCAGCTGAGGATGGTGAAGTTTGAAGGTTTTCCCACAAAGGAAACAGGACTGTGTGTGCCCTGTCTGAAAAAATACATCTACAAAACATAAAGTGCTTTTAACACCACCCACCCTCCCCACCCACCCAGCTCAGCCCCCAAGTGTCTATGTAATGCTTGTATGGGGTGTCAGTTACTAAATCTAATTAGTGCATCAGAAAGTGTGGGCTACACCTAAGGCCCACACTTTCTGATGTCTTTTTGCAGCTGCTCAGAAAATTCTGACTTGGCCTTTATCCACCCAAACCCAAACCCACCCGGATAAAGGCCAAGTCAGAAAATGGATGCAGAAACTTTCCATGTACTTCTAAATCAGTTTTTATATAAATTCTGTAAAATGTAAAAATGTTGTTCTCTACATAATGTATCATTATAGACATCTCTGGTAGCCTAAAGATAGAGTAAAACGTTTGACATTTTTTACCTGTAAAACATGATAAGACTCATTCATTCCCAAAACGTTTGATTCTACAAAATCTACTATAATCAAGAAAATATAATTGCCTGTATTTATTTATGTGACCCATAATAAATACCTGCATTTATCTGGGATTTATTTATTTACTATTTCATATTTCAAAGCCCTTGAAGGGGAAGCTCTCGTTTGTTGAGATACATACGTCAGAGTAAAAAAAGTATCAAAAAAGGAGATGACAATTAACATCAATGAAAAAATGCATTTTAAAATAGTAGATTTAGTCATTTAAAACATGAGAATAAAAAATAAATGATGTCCGTTTAATACTTGTTGCAGCATATTTCAGATCTGAGGTGCATGATAACAGAAGGCAGATCTCCCTGCTCTGCATGAAGTACAGCCATGATTTGATAAAATGATTAATAACATTGCAATGAGAATGGTTTGATAAATTAAAGGATGGTCTTCTTACAGACAGAGCAGGGAAGCAAATTTTTGGGAAGCCTTCCATTATCAACAGAAAATCTTTTTCATACTCTACAATCAGTAAACTCTGTAACAAACATGATCTGTAATTGTTTCAAAACTCACCAGGCGACTTCATGATTGGCTCAAGGACAGGACACAAAACACAGGGTTGTGGTAACTGTAATATGTCCTCAGGACACCTGAATGTAGACTGCGCTGTGGCTGAGAAACAAAAATGAGGTCAAGCAGGGTGTTCTTGTCTGTAGTGGCAGAGGTGATCAGCTGGGAATACCCTCTAGACTGAAACTGCTCCAGAATCTGTTTTCTTCCACTCTGTAACTGGTTTTCATTAAAATCTCCACACACAATTATTGGGTGACAGTCCATTATTTCAAGGGAATCTAAAAGACTTACCAGGTTTTGCATGAACGGTGTCAAACTGTAGTCTGGAGGTCTGTACACAACAGCAATGAGCGCAGGGAATGGAGCCTGAACCTTCAACACTAAAAACTCAAGATCAGTGACATTATGCAGATACTGTTTTACCTGAACCTGAAAATGATTCCTCAAATACACAACAACTCCCCCACCACTTCTGCTGGCCATGTGAGGAAAGTTTGTGTAGGACCCATGTCTGTTGCGTTTGAACATGGTGTAGCCGTCCAAATGAAGACTGTCTGCAACAAAGGAGCCTTGGAGGTGAGACTCAGTGAGACACAAAACATCTGCTAAGCACATTTCATGATGACTCTTGATGTCACTGATGTGAGATGGCAAACCCTCTGTATTGTGATGGATCAGTGTAAGAGTGTCAGGTCTGCTGGCTGTTTCTCTGACCTGAAGAAGAAGCATCATTTCCTCAACGCTGGCTTGTCTCATGGTTTGGAGCGCTGCAGTTACCTCGGGATTGGCGTAAATCTTTTTCTCATCCAAGTCCTGTAAATAGAGTCCACTGAGAGACGTCACCCTGCTGAGAGCAACATAAGCCATACCTGGTTCAAAAATGTTCTTCATTGAAACTACAGCTGTCTGTGTTGTAAGACCCTGGGTTTTGTGAATTGTGCAGGCGAATGCTAGCTTTACAGGAAACTGTCTGCGTACCGCTCCTTTAAACTTCAGACTCTCCTCTGCTCTCTCAATGTAAACCAGATCATCAGATGCTGCATTAGCACTGTGGTTGCTTCTTACACACTGCCGGTTGTCCATTCTGAGCCCCATTTTAATTATTTGTCCATCATTTTCAGATCTCACCACCTTTACCAGTATACCAAAAGCACCATTGACCAAACCGTTTAGTGTGTCCAAGTTTCTGGTCAGCATCACTCGAGCTCCTTCAGCAACATTCAGGGTGTCGGGTAAATCATTTCGCCCACCTGTAAATGGTTTGTCTCTTCGTGCCATTCTGCCTGTACATTTATCCTTCTGGAAATCGTCTGCATTGATGATTATAATGTTTGAATGAAGCTTCTTGAGCGTATCTGTGTTGTGGGATTCCACATTCTTGTTGGTAGCATAAATGTGTAAGACCTCGATTGGACATTCTTCTGGTGCAGTCACAGCCTGTGACAACAAATCTCTGTCGCACTGAGAAAGCTCATCTGTCTTTTCTTTCACTCTAATCCTGTTCAACATCTCTGCAAAGGCCACATCATCTTTCTGACGCATGATCTCGGTTAGAGTGATCATCTGAAAATGTTCCCGCCATAGGTCAATCTGTTCTGGATCATAAACACAGAGAGGTTTAGACTGTCGCACTGGTGGCAGCTGGTAAAAATCTCCAACAGCTAAAACTGACATTCCACCAAAAGGTCTCTGAGTGCCTTTGATTTGTTTCAGTCTTGCATCCACATAAGCAAAAAGGGGTTTTGAAACCATCGAAATCTCATCAATAACAATAATTTCGGCATTAACAAGCTCAGATCTGACTTCATCCAGTTGATTACCAAGTCCTTGAATGGGTGGATTCAGACTCCTGGGTAGTTTCAGTAGGGAATGTAACGTAGAGCCACTGATAGAAAAAGCTGCTGTACCGGTAAATGACGTCAGTAAAACAGTTGGATTTGATATGTCAGCTTCTTCTGCATTAGCAGGCAGTCTGCTCAGGATCTTTGATGCTTCAGAGTGAATACATTTAATCAGATGTGACTTTCCAGTTCCTGCACCACCGTTGATATAGAAGAAAAATGGATCTGGGTTCAAACCACAAACGCGCTGAATACACCAGTCTCTTATAGCATAGAACACGCAGGCCTGCTTCTGGTTCAGATTCTGATACATTACACGTACCACAGCTGGATCGACTGCAGGTTGTTCTCTGATGGCTCTGATCTCTGTTACAGCATCAGACTGACGACTGTAGTCGGGAACATTTTCCTGTTCATTCTCATCATCAGAATGTCTCTCAGGAAGATTCTCATCACATTGCAACCTCACAACTTCAGATTCAGGAGCCAGATTACACCATTCATCAATCACAACATCCCTATTTTGTTCAAACTCTTCGAGTGCACTCTCAATATCCTCAGAGTTCTTCTCATACTTGTCTTTATTTCTCTTCACAACCCTTTTCACAGACTCACTGTGGTCTGAACATGGAAGTCGTACACAACCTGAGTTATAGAAGGACTGATAGGTTTGGAACCCTTGTGGTTTCAGTTCCTGCTCTGATCTGTGTGGAAGGTAAAGTCTCAACAGTCGTCCATAATATTGCTCAGGATCTTTTTCCTGTGAACAGTGGTAATACCTGATTATAGCTGGTTTATCATTCTTTCGCCTTTGTACAAATCCAAGCTGGTTTAGAAGAGGAAGCACATATTTTCCTTCATTTGGACCACTCACCAACCGGCACAGGGCAGCAAAATCAGCCAGGGACATTTCCTCATATTCTGGTGTCTCAGGTCTGCATTTGTATTTATCACTCAAACTTGTCATCCAAATATTACAACTGTCGTGTGTTGTGGTTTCCAGATAGCTCATCGGGCGACTCATTTTTACCGGGTTATCATCTGTTGGTACAAATACAACACTGCGGGAACATTTTTTCATTTTTAGGCCACAGACTCGAGTCACACACTCCTGTGCACTGATTTCTCTCTTTTTTGAGTAAGCCTGCATCACAGCTCTCATTTCATCACATTCATTGACCGTGTTCTTTGCAGAGTTGTCAATAACTGTCTTTAGGTATTCAGAGAGGCCAGATTCTTTCTTCGTTATATATTTACAGAGGTATTCTATACATGAATAGGCATTCAATATGAACGAGACATCTAAATTAGAGTTCCAGGCTTCAAGCAGGTGTGGGTTGTAATTGTTGATCCAACAGTCCTTTGGGTCACGTTTGAGAATCAGCGCTGTTTTCTTGTTTATGTCTTGGAGGCATTGCTCATACTCATTCATTGTCAAGTTGCATCGTGACAGAATCTGCTCTATGGTGAGGGAAGCAGTTTCAGGTTCCTTCAGCAGGTTCAACAAAGGTCTGAGTTTGGCTTTTGCAGCTTCAGTGTCTGAATCCTCATCCTGTCTCACAATCATTGTTCTTGTGGCTGGTGGTTTTGGAAACCCAAATCTACAACCAGAGTTCACACTCTTAAAGCATGTTTTTGTGTGGTTTTTGCTGTGCTTTTGTAGTTCAGCGACTTTTTTGTGCAGTTCAGGCTGTTTTTCTGGATCAGGGAGCTTAGCTGAAATGTATCTGTCCACAAAGTCACAGACAGTTTGGTCATCATCCACATCTACTTCTACCTTTTCTCTAATCCACAGCAACATGTGTATATGTGGACTACCTCTGTGCTGGAACTCAACTCTGTAAAAGTAATCAATGATTTCACCAAGGGGCTGTGCAGGAGAAAAAAGCAAATCTCTGAACAAAGCCTCAACACGCTTATCAAACATTCGCATGGTGGTTACTGGATTTGATCTTAGAATTTCACACTTTTCTGACCAGTCCAGGGCTTCAAAATCAACCTCTTCACCTTGCTGTCTCTTTATTGCTTGAATCACTTCAGGCCATCTCATCTCAGCAGCAGAGAAAGTGACAAAGAACTGAGGTGTTCCTATTTGACGAACCATACTGAATAGATCTTTGGTGGTTTTCTGCCAGTAAGCTGGAGTTCCTCTGAGTGGCTGCATAAATCTGATTGCATCTTTATTTCTTACCAGCTTCTCTACTTCTGTCTTACTTTGTAACATTCCTGATGTGATTTTGCGTCCATCTTTGGTCATAGTTTTACCTTTCCTTAGCTGTATTGTCATGCTGGAATTAGCCAAGTGTATTTCAGTAACAAACTGTGAGAAAAACAGGTAATTTGTGTCTTTAGCAAACCTTGCATCAATGTTGAAAAGCCTTGACTTGAAGTAAGCACTCGGTGTGAGTTTAAGACGTCTCTTTTCATCCAGTGTATTCTGACCAGTAGGAAACTGCATAGGAAATGCCATGGCTTCCAAATGAGGAGTTCTGAAGAAGCTAACAGGATTGTTTCTTTCTGCAGGAGCCACACAATATGTGTTATCAGTGAAACAGAGAATCTCTTCTGAAATGTCTACAGGCTGCAGACAACTTTCTAGAGCAAAACCTCCATTGTTCAAATCACTTTCTGGTTCCTCTGGATTTTGTTCCTCTGGTTGTTCATCACAGGATACCATATCGATATCTTGTTTACTTTCAGATTCACTTTCGCACAAAAGGGCATCTTTTTCATAGTTGTCAATTTCCATTAAATCTGCTTCATTATAATCATCACTTCCCATGCTGGCTTCATCACTGCTGTCATCATCAGGTAACGTTGGATCACAAAGCAATGCGTCGTCTCTGATAACAATATCTGTGTACTGCGGATGAATCTGTTTGAGTTTATGCAGGGCTTGGATCAGTTTAGACCAGGTGACAGTCTGGAACAGCTGATGGCCTTTGTAGCACAGTCGTCTTTTAAGCTTGATCCTCATTATCTGTGATTGGTTTCTGAGCCGAGGCAAACAGTCAACTGTTTGTTGGACCTCAGATGGTACACACACCACATTACCACGTATGAGTCTTTGTCTACCTTTTGGAAGTGGAATAATCTTTGCAAATGGTATGCATTTGGCAATCAGATGTCTCTCCAGAATGTTGAGATCACACAGTTCAGCTGGGATATCCTGCAGTTCTAAACCATTGACAGCAGCAAGCCTTGGCATGCGTCCACTTTTCAGGGAACTGTGACACGTGTGACAGATATACTCTTTTTTTCTCTCAACAGGAAAGCTGCAGTGATCATTACATGCTTCATCACACATATGAACAAATTTACCAGTTAGACACTGCTGAGCTACAGTTTGGTGTTTTGAGTAATTGTTTCTTTTGCAGATTTTCACCTGATTAGGAAAAGAAGCTTTTAGACAAACAGTACAAACATAAGATGGTGCTGACTTAATGTTTGATCTGAAACGAGATATGGCCTCATTCATTAAAGTGTTATCTGGATGACACTGTAAACTCTCAGCTGGTCGATGCATCTGACGATATTTTCGTTTTATGTTCATTGCACATCTGATATTATGCATCTGTCTGAAAGAAAAAACGTTCCAATATTTTACTCTCATTCGTTCTCTCATATTGTCCTTGTGTTGCTGCTGAAATAGTCTCTTTTCTCCATAACGTTTAGTCATGTAAGATTGTTTTTTCTGTTTAAATTCTTCGCTTTCTTTATATAGGTTATATACATATGTCCTCATGTAAGCTTTATGTTTCTCTCTGAATCCAGCACAAGTTCTGTATATTCGTCTTATACGCTCCTTCTGCTTATCTCTGAATATGGGATTGTCTTTATATGTCCTTATGACACGTTCTCTTTTTCTCTCCCTAATTTTAGCACTTTCTCTATACATCTTTCTCAAATGTTCTCTCTGTTTATCCCTATATGTAGCATTTAATTTATACAGTTTATTTTTGTACAGACTCCTTTTCTGTCTGTGATCAGGATCATTAGACTTCCTAGTTGAGTTTTTTTTCTTTGTCTTGAAGCTTTCATCAAACGTGTACATCTGCCTTTCTTTCATCTTCTGATTTTCCTTTCGTTGTGGTCGTTTCTGTTGGGTCAATAATCTTCTCCTCATTTTTTGCCTTTCCTGTTTATTACGTTTCAGCAGTTTATCTGAGAGTTCTTCTGTTATCTTAGTTGAACAGGAGGCAGTGTTTGAATCATTCTGAGGAACAGAATCTGGTGTTAACGGAGTTTCTCTCACAGAAGATGCAGAGGTTTCCTTTTCAAAATAATCAGAAGGATGATGGTTGTTTCTGGGAGCAGCTGTCTCATTTGAAGAATCAGCTCTGGATGACATTACTTCACTGGTTAAATTGTTGGTCACGGGTTTCCGTGTCTGCTCAGTGTATATTTCGGGGTTTAATTCATGAACACGTTCATTTAAAGCTGGTGCACTTGTAGCTGTTTCTCTGTATTCGGTGGTCTGATTAGCATCTGTTTGGTCAGCAGCGTTTACACTGTGAAACTCGACGGGCTGTAGCTCATAAGTGCAGGTTGGTGCGATGCTAAGCATTCGGTACAAGTGTTTGATCCTGTCAATCATGTCATTAAGACGTGTGAATTTCAGCATAACCGCAGTTCCACCACTTACAGCTAGCGACAATGGCATTCCTGTAGACTTACGTGGGTGAGGGTCAAAATATGCATATTCACCAGAAGTCAGTCTGCAAACTGCGATGACTGTTCCTCCCATGACTAGCAAAGCGTAACGAATGTCTGAAACCAAAGACTGTAGTCCCTGTTCAAGACTCGGAAGATGATCTGTACCATCAAATGCGCCATAACGAGCAAACTGAGACATGTCCACTTGATACTCTTGTCTGCGGCTGGTGACCACTGTGGGAAGCTCATCAGTGGCTAGAAACACCCTGTTCACAAACCTCTTTCTGGCATCTGAATGCATGGCATGGCCTTTGTCCAACACACGGTTAAGATCTGCTCTTGTAATGAATTCATCCTCGTGTAAGAATGACAGGAAAACCAAACTGTTAGCCATGCATTGCTGATTCCGGTACTTTCCATACTTAGCAGAGGCCTGGCTTCGAGACGCACAGATGCTACTCACTTGTGGACGACTTTCACGGTTTGTAACCTGTATATGAGATGGTCCTGGAGCTTCTCCATCACGCTGCGTTTGCACAGTTACCTGCGGTTCAGTCTGGATTACCTGCTGTACTTTAGCCTTTGGCACAGACACTGATTGAAAATCTCTCTTTACCACATCTGCATAAGACACTGTGGCTGTCTGAACTCTGCTCTGCACTTCTGGACTGGGAACAGTTGTAACAGACACCTTTACCTGCTCACCGCACTGAGAAACATTTACCTGTTCTTTCTCCTTCTGTCGTCTAAGCTTCTGGGACTGTGACCTTTGACCTTTCCGTGGCATTTTATTGAAGTACAAACAGATATGAACACAACTCAACTTGGAAATGCTGAAAATGGATTACTATTTAATCTGAGAAATGTAAGAGTATTCAAATGTTGTTATAAATATGTAATAGATGTAAAAGGCTGGCTTTGTTCCGAACACAATATAAAGAATATTCAAAGTTCTCTAAAAAAAAACTTGGGTCAGTTTTATTGTAGTATTTTCAAAAACTATATTTTTTTAACCAGATTGGTTAATGATTAGATCTATATTTGTGTAAAGGGATATGTAGAAATCACAACAATCTACAGGGTATAATAAAACTCTTAAGTAGACTTTGTCTTAATCTTTCAGATATCTAAGATTTTAAGCAAATATAAAGAGCTGTGGTGATCAGATGACAGGCGATGAGGACTCTTCAGCTGGATGTTCTGCAGCAGTCAGGAAACGGGAAGTCTGGGTCCTCGGGGCAGATTCTCGACCACAATACGAACACTTACAATGACTAACAGAAAGGTGTTTGTCCTTAAATAATAATAGTATAAACCAACTGTTCTCAAATGTTATCTCCAATGAAAAACTAGCAAAAGGTATTTGAAGAAATCAAATTAAATATTTATGTGAATATAGCACTCTGAAAATATGTATTACAGTATAATAAGATTATCTTATTCCAAATAAACCTCAGAATTTATCAAAGTAATTGCAACTGTAAGCCAAATAATCAGTGTTTATTCCAAAGTGTTACAAATGTACAAATAAAAATTACAAATATAGGGCTGCGTAAATAATTTCTACTCTGTTTTACTGTACTTTTAATATACTACTGTATAGTCAACTTTCTACTTGTAATTTCCAGCAAAAAGACTGGATGTGAGAGAGTTTAACGACAGGAAAGAAGGAGCAGTGAGAGCAGAGATCTCTCAGAATTCTGTAACAGATAGATGAAGTACTGGTAACTTCAATTTCCCAAAAATGGGGCCATGTCAAAACTTGATTATTCCAGTCAAAACTTGATTCCAGTCAAAATTTGATTCCAGTTAAAAACGTGATTTTTGATAACTTAGATAGAGCTTGTGGGATAGAGTGAAGCAAGATAGAACGTCTTGTCAAAATAGATAGAGTGGGTAGAGTGATAGGACAGACTGAATGGCTTGTTAATGATAGAGGGAGAGAGCTTCTGCAGCAGGTCACCTGTAAGACACAAAGAGACAGGAATTAGGCATATTTCCAATAAGCTTGGCTTTACCACTTTCTTCAGACTATAAGGTGAACTTAAAATCCTGTCATTTTCTCAAAAATCAACAGTGTGCCTTATGTATTGATTCTGGTTGTGCCTACTGACCTCGAACTGGATTTATGTGGTACACAGGGCTCAAACTTCTGTCAAAATGTTTTAGTACAACTTCGGTAAGCTATGAAGCTGCAGCGCTTGATAGACTGTCGGAACATGACAGCTACCATAGTCAGGAGCCTCATGGAGTAATACATACTGTGCTTCATCATAATATTATGGTGTGTATGTATAAGGACCTAGCACCTGTTAAAAGACATGCTTACGAAACAGGGTTCAATCTAATCAACCCATCAAGAATTTGATGGATTTGTGGAAGAGAGAAAAATTGAAAACATAAGTGTATTGTTTTTTATTTTATGTTACAACTGGACAATGTTGAGTGTTATTGTGAATGAGTTAAAGTTTCACTTAACTGTGTTGTTTGGCTTAATTCACCTTATAGTCTGAAAAATACAGTACATATAGGGCTTTACACACTGAAAAGTACATTATTGGAATGAACTGAATAAAAATGGTTTAAAAAAAAATGGTGGTGGAACTGTTGTAAGGACATTCTGAATTCTATTAGCACAATAAAAACAAACAGAACAAAATTAAACTACCATGTGCTGCTACAATAACTTGCAGTAAATCTTATATGGTCCAACAAAGCCCACACACTGAGGTTAAAGCAGACAGTTTCAGGCCACCTGCTTTAAAAACTTTACATCCAATCAACTCAAATGTAAGCCACGTCACATGTTTCAAAATCCCCAAAGTTCTCTCATCCCTGTTTCTGTGTGTACTTACCTGGGACAACAGTATATCATAATATCTAGAGAGCCGTTAACATAAAAATAAACAATAATTTAAGCAGTCTGACTTTTGGCAAAATGTGAAATTTGGAGATGGATGGTTCCTGCTTACACATTTCTACATATTTCGGTCACATTAGAGGCATGTTTAATACATAGCGATAAACACACCACTAAATCTATGATAAACTTATCAAAGTTGATATTAAGGCCTAATTAGCTAAATGTATTATGATGATAATTTCTTTGTAGATCATTTAATGATAAACAAACAAATGTTGTATCTGTGATGTTTTAAGGAAGGTCTTTGGTGGAGTTTCTTCCATTTCTTCAGAAACATGACTTTCAGATAGTTCATCTTTTGTAAATGTGGGAAAGATTTTGTAAAAAAAAAAAACAAACAAACAAAAAAACAACAACACAGTGTTGTTAAAAAAATATCTGTCCCTTTACAAATATCTTATATTTTCATCACACTTCCATTTTTAAAAAAAAAATCATCAACACAAATTTAAATTTTTTTTTACAAAAATAATAACACTAGCACTAACCCAGACAGTGAAGTAATCTATTAAGGGAAAGAAGCTTTTGAAATCCACAAGGTACTACGTGAAGAAATAATTGTCTCTGAACTATTAATCATGAGCTACTCTAATGTGAATCAAGGTCAGAAAGATCTGTAAGTCTGCAAAGTTTTATTTATGAGAATCTGACGACTCTTGATGATCACCAAGAGCTGTGCTGACTCACTGCACTAAATTGAATCTTATATAGCGAGAGAAACATTTCAGAAAAACACCAGCATTAAAATCAAACATGATGCTGTTACTGTAATAGTCCACAGTTCCTTTACTACTTCAGGACCTACATCAACTCATCAGGTCCTGAGCTTAAGTTTAATCACACTTGGGATTTGCAACAGGAAATTGATCTGAAGCACACAAGTAAGTCCAACTGACTAATCAGAATCTCGACTTTGATGAAATTGAGATCCTTGAAATGATTTCAAAACACTATTTTTGACGTTAATTAAGGCAACTCTGAAATTAAAGTGGACCAAAATCCCCCAGTGATGTAAATCAGTCATTACTAGTTACTATAAATGCTTGATGGTAGTTGTTGCTATCAGGGCTTTCACAGCTGGGTATTAGAGAACAGATAGCTGTGGTTTGGTTTTCTCTGCTTCATACATGAAATCATCACTTTAAAACTGCTTGTATTTGTATTTATCCAGGTCATCCTTGTTAGAAGATTTGAAACATGTGACAAAAAACCATAAACAAAATAAATCTGCAAGGAAGAAAGACTTTTCCCAGCACTGCACCTCAGACAAAACCTTTACTTACCAGACTTGAGACGATCAGATCAGCAGTCTAGACAAAGGAAACAAAACATCAGATCACTGTTTAATGATTCAGACTGTTGAGCCTCTTCACACACAATCCAATTTACTGTGACATTAAATAACTAGTTAAATCCTCAATTTCTTCAAGCCTTTATGAACTCACTGTAGTCTAAAGAGGGCACAATTTAATTGCAGAGTCTCAGATGGCTTTAACATGTTTAATAAAAACATTTGTACTAAAGAACTGCAAAGAATAGGCACCAATATTTGTTGGCACAAATGCAGAAAACACCAAATATTTCCTACACAGAAGCTTTGTGGCTCCAACATTTTCTATCTCAAGTCAGTTCTAATAAAATGTGAAGAACGACAACTTTTCATCTAATTTCAGATTTAAAATGTTGAATACAAATTAATTATTTAAATCAGAAGCAACAGAAAACCACAACAACAACAGTGGCACACCATTTTTAAATGAAAATTTCTTAAAAATATTACACTAAAAAGTCATTCCATTGTACTTGTTGCTAGCAATATTTATGTTTTTTGCAGTTTATCCCTTGTTGGCAACATTTATATTTAATTTTAAAACATTGGCTTTAATATACCTACTCCAACTGTACTTCTCTTACATTTTATTATTGCTTAAGTGTTTAAGCTATCACTTACAGTCACTCAGGCAAAATACTTCTAGTGTTTCGACTTCATGCTAATTCATAAGTGGAATGAAAGAGACTATAAAAATCGATAGCTGTGGTGCTCTTAAGTGTTTAAGGTACCACCTATACTCACCTAAAGCACTTTCATAGTTTTGCTTGATACTTAAATCCACAAACATAAGGAGAAATCGAACAACTGCATAAAGATATCTCTGACATTTAACTATGTTTGGACTTGATAAGCCATTAAAAATTAAAATCAGACATTAATGGGCTATTAAACTTCATTGACATTTTCAGCCCCCACACAGGACCACTGACTGCCCCTTTGCTGCTACAGATTCTAAATCCTCACTATTTGTCTTTGCCCATGAGTGAATGGCAAGATGACACAAATAGTTAACTACTGTAAGTAAATTACTAAACATTACCATTACTGTCTACTTACCAGCAAAGGCAAAACCAAAGATCTGGTCACTCTGTGTAACAAAAGACAAAGAACAAAAATACAGGCTCAGACAACTCCAATCAGCATTAGAGTCAATACTTCATCACTCTCTGTAGTCAAAAAGCTTCCGGAAACTTCTTTGTTAAACACAGCTGGAATACAAACAACAACTCTCCTCTGTTTTCTTTTTCCTGCACCCTAATAAAGATTATCATCTTCATAAAGGTAATATGTAGTTTTATCCATTTGCAATAAGCCACACAAGTTTCTTAGTCATGTAATGCTCCAAAATTTAGGTTCGATTACTTAAGAGAGTAGATATCGTAACCAATGATTTGCAACACCTAGCACTGCACACTTTATCAAATGGTGATGTCACAATTTAAAAGTAGGCAACAATCACAAATGATAGCTTGTATGGAATGTTTGTAGGCTTTAACATCTGAGGTGGCCTGAATTCAAATTCTATTAACACAATAAAAACAAACAGTCTATAAACTTGCACCAAGATGTGCGGCTACAATAACTTACTGTAAATATTATATGGTCCAACAAAACCAACACACTGAGGTTACAGCAGACAGTTTCAGGCCACCTACTTAAAATTCATGCCACATCACATGTTCCTTAATCCCCAAAGTTCTCAAATCCCTGTTTCTGTGTGTACTTACCTGGGACAACAGTACATCATAATATCTGGGCACACGGAAACAAGGATTTGAGATTCGTTAACATAAAAGTAAACAATACTTTATTCAGTATGACTTTTGGCAAAATGAGAAATTTGGAGATGAATGGTTCCTACAAAGCAGTTTCTACATATTTCAGTCACATTTGGGGCATGTTTAATACACAGCCATAAGCACTCCACTAAATCTAGGACGTACTTATAATGGCAGATTTAAAGGCCTAATTAAAAATGTAGTATGGTAAATGAACTAGTTCTTATATAGCGCTTTTCTACTCTTATGAGCACTCAAAGCGCTTTATAAAACTTGTACATTCACCCATTCGCACAAGCACGTTTCTCCTAAGTGCTTCCTAACTGACATTCACACACATTCATACTCTGATGGACACATCAGCAAGCAACTTGGGGTTAGTACTTTGCCCAAGGATATTTGGCATGCAGACTAGGGGAAGCCAGGAATCGAACCACCAACCTTCCGATCAGTAGATGACCTGCTCTACCACCTGAGCTACAGCCACCCCTATGTACGATGATAATTTCTTTGTAGATCTGTATCTGTGCTTTTGATTTTTTTCCAGTCATCAACAAAATCTTTAATTAAAAGACTAATTCAAAAAACAGTTTTCAGACAGTGACTTAATTATTGAAGGGAAAGAAGCTTTTGAAATCCACTAGGCCCTACTTGAAGACTTAATTGTACCTAAACTGCTGTTCATGAGCTGCTCTAATGTGCTGCCACAATAACCTACCAACCTCTGTAGGTCTGGAAATGTTTACACAGACTTTTCTAGGATTTGATGACTTTTGATGATCACCAATAGCTGTGCTCACTCACTGTACTACACTGAATCTCCTATAATGAGAAACATTTCCCAGCACTGCACCTCAGACAAACCTTTACTTACCAGACTTGACACGATCAGATCAGCAGTCTAGAGAAAGGAAACAATTCATCAGATCACTGTTTGATGATTCAGACTGTTGAGCCTCTTCACACACAATCCAATTTACTGTGACACAAATTAACTAGTAAAATCCTCAATTACTTTAAGGTTTTTTTAGTCTAAAGAAGAGATAATTGAACTGTGTGGTCTCACATGGCTATAGCAAGTGTAATAAAAGCATTATTACTACAGAAATGCAAAGAACAGGCACCAATATTTGTTGGCACAAGTGCAGGATACACCAAATATTTCCTACACAGAAGCCTTGTGGCTCCAACATTTTCTACAACAGGTCAGTTCTAATAAAGTATGAAAAACCAAAACTTTTAATGTCCTTTCAGGTTAAAAACATTAAATACAAAGTAATTCTTTAAATCAGAAGCAAAAGAAAACCTCATCATGTTTTGGTTAGTCTGATATGAATATGCAAATCCTAAAATACATGTAAATATTAACATGTTACAATAACAGAGGTGCAGAATGTTTGTGATTAAAATGAAATGTCTTAAAATATTACACTACAAAGTCCTTTCATTGTACCCGTTGCTAGGAATATTTATGTATTTTGCAATGTCCCTTTTTGGCAACATTTCTATTTAATTTTAAAACACATTATATTCACTAAATAAGTAATAAACTAATTAGACACACTGGCTGTAATTTACCTAACAATTTCCACTCACACCTCTGGTTCTCTTCGTTTTTATTATTGCTTAACTGTTAAAGCTATTACTTATACCGAGTCAGGCAAAATACTTCTACAGTGTTCTGACTTTAATGTAATACATCAGCAGAATTTGAGAGACAATATAAATCAATACCTGTGCAGCTCTTAAGTGTTTGAGCAACCACTTATACTGACTCCCCTAAAACACTTTAATTGTTTTGTCTGCTACTTAAATCCACAAACATAAGGAGAAAATGAACAACTGTATAAAGACATCTGACATTTAACTATGTTTGGATTTGATAAGCCATAAGAAATTTAAATCATACATAAATGGGCTATTAAACTTCAGGGACATTTTCAGGGACAGTCAGAGGGGTCCTGTGTGGGGGCTTTGCTGCTACAGGTCACAAATCTGTGTTTTTGCCAATCAGTAAATGGAAACATATCACAAAAAGTCAAACTACTGTATTTAAGTTGCCAAATGTGCTTGCCAAATGCCAGGTTCATACTGCTTCAATTACAATCACTGTTTACTTACCAGCAAAGGCAAAACCAAAGATCTCTTTCACTCTGTGTAACAAAAGACAAAGCACAAAAATACAGAATGAGACAACTCAAATCAGCATCAGTCAATACTGCATCACTCTGTGCAGTCCAAAAGATTCAGTACACTTCTTTGTTTACCACAGCAACAAACAACTCACCTGTTTTTTCTACACCTTATTAAAGATTACTGTCTTCATTAAGGTAATACGTGGTTTCATCCATTTGTAATAAGCCACATAAGTTTCTCAGTTATGTGATAGCTCTATTAGTTTGGTGCTGTTAGATAACACAGTAGATGTAATAAGCAATGATTTGCTACACCTAGCACTGCACACTTTACCAAATTCTGACATCACAATTTTAAAGCAGCAACAATCATAAATGAAAGCTTGGGTGATATATTTGTAGGCTCCAACATTTGAGTTGGTCTGCATTCAAATTCTGCTTACTAAAAATATTATCACCTGCACACAGTATCATTTAGTATCATTTAATATGCTGTTGTTTTAAATATCTACATATCATATTAATAATATTAATGGCGCACTGCTGCATTTTATTTATTTGAAGGTGGCCTTTTTTATATTTCATTAATTTTTCACAATGTGAGAAGTTAAACAGAGGTGCAGGTGTAGGTTTTACTTAAAAACGAACCTGCACAAACAAGTGTTTGTTAAACAGTTCTTAAAATTTACTAAAAAACAAAAATTTCTTGTTAAGAGATGTTATTATTCTTATGTGTTTTATCCCCACTCACTCTCCCTCCTGTTAATTAACCCACAACACAGACCTCTCCTTTGAAGTTGCCGACGCAGCTGCTTCAGCAGCTAATCAGTGGTTCTAAAATGGCGGCTCATTACCTTATAACCTAAAGAATGAGGCCGTTTTAACTGACTGATTTGTGAAGAGGAGAACTAACTTCAGCTTCCCTAAGAGACTCAGAAACACTAACACACCGAATGAACCAAATACAACACAATAACTGTATTAAACAATCAAATGAACCATATTAATTCCACACTGGGCCTATAGGAGCTAGGCTAGGCGTTAGCGCTTAGGTTGTTAGGGCTAGCTTACCAAACACTCCTTTTAAATACTACAATTACAACGTTTCACTAAAAAAGCAGCCATTGTGTTACTTTAATATGACTCATACTTCGACTGGGTTTTTAAGTAACTAACAACAACTCGGTAAATCACTCAAACAGCTTATAGACATTTAATTTCAGAGAAGACAGACAGAGAAGCAGGCTTACCGGCAGGGATCGGTGAGAAAGTGGGCGGAGATGCAGGAGTGAGCCGGAGACGTAAAACAAGAGGCATTCAGGGGTAGTGGGAAACTCCGGTATTAAACAAAATTGGCATTGAAAACGTGACCCTGGGACTTGGTATAAATACTATGATTTTGCACATATACTATATTCAGCAATCATAAAACTTTACAGAATTGTAATAAATTATCAATATGAATTACTGGCCTGTGATAGTGTATTAATTTGTAGGGGAAAAAAACATTTCGACCAAGGTGGAATTGAACCCGCGATCTTTCGGTTGCAGACCCGTGTCATTACCAACTGCGCTACCGGCAAAGACAACTGGCATCTGGAAAAGATGGTAATGACCAGTAAGAATCATATCGCGGGTGTAACATACTGTTTTTGGAGTTACAAAACGTTGTGTAACTCAAAAACTAGGTGGGATAGAAGCATAATTCTTGTACTGGGTGAATCAGCAGACTTTGGAGAACTTTGACTGCAATTTGTACCTCCATCGTGGACATATGACAAGAGAAGAAACGGCTTCATTTTAAGAGTTTGAAAACTGAGAGGAGGACAGATTTCCACCCCTCAAACAAACGTAATTTATGGCTCAACAGTAAGATGACTGTAAAAACTGCTCCGACCGTGAGTGTCAGCAGTGTCTGAAGATGAATTGGCACAAGCCTCTTGTCTTAACTCTGCTTTGTTCAAATTATTTATGATTTATGATTTGGCAGAAACACTGGGACTTGGTAGAAATACTATGATTTACATGAAATACTTTGACTTAGCAGACATTCTATAATCTAGCAAAAAGCACTATAGCATAGCAGAAATTCTATCATTGAGCACAGTTACTAGGATTTAGCACAAACAGTATGATTTGGCTCAAAAACCTTTATTTTGCAATTATACTATGATTTGGCAGAAATACAGTAATAATATAACATAGTAGAAAAACTGTTATTTTGTGGAAATCCAATGCTTTGGCACAAATACCATGATATGGCAAAAATACTATGATTTAGCAGAAATACTATGATTGAGCAGAAGTACTAAGATGTAGTAAAAGTACTCTGATTTAACAGAAATACAATTATGGAGAAGTAATACTTTAAAATGGGACACATATTGATACACACACAGATACACAGAGCCTAAAGGGAACAGTATTTGTGCCATGGAGTGTTAACAAGAATGTGAGGTCCATATTAGAAAAGCTGCTAAAATCATAGAACTTTGCAGAAATGTAATAAATGATCAATATGAATTACTGGTCTGTGATAGTGTATTAATTTGCAGGGAAAAAAAATGTTGACCAAGGTGGAATTGAACCCGCGATCTTTGGGCTGCCGACCGGTGTCATTACCAACTGCGCCACTGGGAAAGACAGCGGCGGCGGCTTGGAAAAAAGGGAGATGAACTGTCAGAATTAGATCGCGGTGAGAGGCGTAAAACGCTGGTTTTTGGAGTTACACAACGTCGTGTAACTCAAACACTAGGTGGAATAGAAGCATCATTCTTGTACTGGGTGATTCAGCGGACTTTGGTGAACACTGACTGTGATTTCCATAGCTCTTTGTACCTCCGTCGCGGAGCTATGACGAGAGATAAAACGGCTTCATTTCACTGGGACTTGGTAGAAATACTATGATTTACATGAAATACTTTGACTTAGCAGAAATTCTATAATCTACTGTAAAAAAGCACTTCAGCATAGCAGAAATTCTATGATTGAGCAGAATTACTAGGATGTAGCACAAACACTATGATTTGGCTCAAAAACCTTTATTTTGCAGTTATATTGTGATTTGGCAGTAATACTATGCTTTGGAACAAATACCAAGATTTGGCAGAAATACAGTAATAATATAACATAGTAGAAATACTGTTATTTTGTGGAAATACTATGCTTTGGCACAAATACCATGATTTGGCAAAATACTATGATTTAGCAGAAATACTATGATTGAGCAGAAGTACTAAGATGTAGTAGAAGTACTTTGATTTAACAGAAATACTATTATGGAGGAGTAATACTTTAACATGGGAGAAATATTGATACAGACACACAAACACACATACACAGAGCCTAAAAGGGAGCAGTGGCTGTTAAGAGTCTGGGCTTGGTATATCTAGGTCAGTTAAATTAGCTGCACCTGCTGTAATCAGCACTTACACACACAGACAGAGAGAGCTCTAAGTTTTCTGCAGTGTATTTCTCACATTCAGGATTCCCCTCGAACAAATGGCCATAATTTCCTAACTGTAGGGGCTAGAACGCTCATTCTGACACCGTTTTGTTCAGAAGAGATGGGGGAATCTGCAGGTCTTCTTAATTCAGAGATAAAATCTAAATTATTGAAGATATATGACTTGTAATACACTGTAACTGAGTAGAGGCAAAGCAAAACTGCCTTGACTTGCCCTCAAACAACGTTTTGTAACTCTAAATCTATATGGAGCATCAAAATCATTCTTTCACCGTGAAGAAACAGCAGGCTTTGGTGAACAGTCATGGAATTTTCAGGTCTCTGTGGAAATCCATCAAAAAGATCTGACGAGAGAAAAAGTTGCTCATTTCCAGAGTTTGAAATCTGAAGAGATCTGAGCAAGGCACGAATTTCCTACCCTCAAACAAATGTAATTCATGGCCAAACGGTAATAGGTGAGAAAAAAATTCTTGAATTGTGAGCATCAGGGGTGTCTGAAGATATATTGGCACAAGCGTCATGTCTCAACTTTGTTTCATTAAGGAGATATGACGATTTGAAAATGCCTCTCATTACAGAAATCCAGCGCTGATTTTGAACAAACTCTCCATTGACTCTCTAAGGAGACTTTTCAGACTTTGTGTTGCTCTGAGGAGATTTGCCAAAACTCTGTAACTCCCACAATAATGATAGTGACAATTTCTGAAAACCAGCAAAAATACCTACGTTTTGATGTATAATTTGTGGGGGTTGAGTGGAAATTGAGCGAGTTGCAAGAAGTTGTTCAGACAAGAAGAGAAAATTCAGAAATTTCCACTGTCCACTCTGAGTTAATTGCATAGCAACCATAACAACGCATGTATTTTCTGAAAAATCACAATTTTGCAACTGAAAACTTAAAGAGGTATAAAATTTAAACGGTAGAAGATCTGAAAAAGCTGAATCACACAGGAATAGCCCAATAATCTGAGAACATTTTAAAGTTTGAATGGAGTTTCTAGGTGAAAGTATGAGGAAGTAGTTAAGTTTCAAAAACAAGCAAGTTTTAGCAGAATTGTGGAAGTTTCCCATTCATTTCAATGGGACAAATTAAAGGAAAAAAGTGTAATATTTTAAAAAGTATAACAGTAATAAACACCAAAAGATATAGCCGGCATTAGCAGAAAGAGCAGAATAGTTTAGAGTTTGAACGGAGAAAATCGGCTGAAAACTGTGGGAGTAGATCCACGGCGAAAAAACGTACGGAAACACCGGAATAATAATAATAAAGAATAAAGAGAAACAGGAACTCAATAGTGTGGATGCCTCCAGCATCCACACAACTAGAAAAATTTGCATTTCCTGCGAAAATGCAGTGTGGATGCTGTAACGCTGAAGCTGTCTGCTAAAATTAGCTGAAAAAGCTGAAAAGTTGCAGAAATTGTAAAACTTTGCAGAAGCAAAGGAACTTTGCTAACATGTAGTAACTTAGCAGAACTGCAATATCTTAGAGGAAACATAATACTTGGCAGAAATACAAGAGCATAGCAGAATTTAGCAGAAATATTGTAACTTAACAGAAACACGATAACTTCTCAAAAATACAAGAATTTAGGAGAAATAGTATAAGATAACAGAAAAGAATATATTTAGCCAAACATTCTTAAACATTACAGAAATACTATGATTTAGAAAAACAGTACAACATAGCAGAAATGCTGTGATTTAAGAGACACTGTAATATACTATGAATATTGTAATTTTAAATAAATACTATGTATTAGCAAAATACTCCAGTTTAGCACAAATATTATAACATAGCAGAAATACTATTCTATAGCAGAAATGCTATATTGAGAAAGAAAAATATAATATAGTAGAAATACTATGATTTAGCAGAAATCCTACAATATAGCTTAATATGGAACAGATACTATGATTGAGCAGAATAGTAATAACTTAAGTGAAAATATTGGAAAGGTAAAATGATAAGCTGAATAAAAGGAACATGGTTAAGTTCGCTGAAAACCAATTGTTGTTCACCTGTGAAAAAATAAAATAAAAATATATTTAGAAAAAAACAAATAAGAAAAGCCAACAGATACACACAAAATCAAATATGGATACACAAATCAACAAATACACAAGAAATCAAATATGGATACACAAATGTACAGAGAGAGACACACACAGAAAGAGTCTATGCCAGTCAACCAGTCTGAATATATTATATTTTTATCCAACAATGAGATGCTGCCCCTAAAAAGGGTCTTTGTGTGTCTTTCTCTCTCTCTCACACACACACACACACACACACACACACACACACACACACACACACACACACACACACACACACACACAGCAGCATCAGCAAGTGAACAGGGGCTGTTAAATCAACAAATACACAAGAAATTAAATATGGATACACAAATCACACACAGACAGAGTCTATGCCAGTCAACCAGTCTGAATATATAATATTTTTATCCAACAATGAGATGCTGCCCTAAAGAGGTCTTTTGTGTGTGTCTTTCTTTCTCTCTCTCTCTTCACACACACACACACACACACACACACACACACACACACACACACACACAGCAGCATCAGCAAGTGAACATGGCCTGTTAACAGCATGTTTCTAGGTCAGTCAAACAGCTGTGAGCTTCTCAATTTGAATCCACCAATCCAGAGAGGCTGTGTGCTTTTTCCGCCAAAACTGGTGCACCAAGTGCAGGCTTTTACACATGCAGCACAGAGAGAGACAGGATTTTTGCAGTCTATTTCTCATAGTCAGGACTCCCCTCAAACAAACAGCCATAAATTTCCTAATCAGAGGGGCTAAAACGGTCATTCTTAGACCGTTTTGTTCAGACGACATGGGGAATCTTGAAATGTTGACCATTTAAAATAAAAATATGAAATATTATAGATATATGACATAGATGATTGGTTGCCTGGGAAGCCATGAAGGCCCCAATATGCAAATTTGAATGTGCCAGCCCTCAGATATGATTGGCTGGCTGGGAAGCCATGAAGGCAACAATATGCAAATTTGAATGTGCCAGCCCTCAGACATGATTGGTTATTTTAGAAGCCATGAATGCCCCAATATGCAAATTTGAATGTGTAAGGTCTCAGATATGATTGGCTTGGGAAGCAATGAGGGCAACAATATGCAAATTTGAATGTGCAAGCCCTCAGATATGATTGGTTGTCTTAGAAGCCATATAAAAAGCAATAAAATTGTACTATGATTTGGTAGAAAAACTATAATTAATCAAAAATACTATATTTGGCAGAAATACAATTTTTGGCAGAAACACTATAATTAGCACAAATCTATGAAATAGCAGAAATAGTATGATTTAGCAGAAATGCTGTATTTAGCACAAATACTGAAAAGCAGCAGAAATGCTATGACTTAGCACAATAGTAATAACTTACATAGAAAAATTGGAAAAGCAAAATGAACAGCTGAAAAATGCTGAACATGCTAAGGGTCCCTCAAATGTGATTGTTAAATGAAAAAAAAATCAGCAAAAAAAAAGTATAACAGTCACGCAATCACAAATATGGACACATATGGAAACACACAAGCACAGAGAGACACACAGGATCAAATTCAGTCAACCAGTCTAAATATATTGAATTTAAATCATACAATAAGATGCTCCCATAAAAACTCTCTCGCCCTCCCTTTCTCTCTCTCTCTGTCACACACACACACACACACACACACACACACACACACACACACACACACACACACACACACACAGGAGAGACAAGCAAGTTTCTAGGTCAGTCAAGCAGCATGGGAGCTGCTAAATTTGAATCCACCAATCAGACAGGCTGTGTAGTTTTTCCCGCCAATACAGGTGCACCTCTTTTTACACACATGCAGCACAGAGACAGGATTTGTGCTGTCTATTTTTCATAGTCAGGACTCCCCTCAAACAAATGGCTATAATTTCCTAACCGTAGGGGCTAGAACAGTCATTCTCACACCGTTTTGTTCAGAAGAGATGGGGAATCTTAAAGTGTTGACAATTTATCATTAAAATGTGAATTATTGAAGATATTTGACTTCTAATGCACCATAACTGAGTAGAGGCAAAGCGAAAACTGCCTTGACTTGCCCTCAAACAATGCTTTCTAACTCTAAATCTATTTGGATTATCGATATCATTATTACACCGTAAGAGACAGCAGGCTTTGGTGAACAGTCATGGAAATTTTCAGGTCTGTGTGGAAATCCATCAAAAAGATATGACGAGAGAAAAAAGTGCCTCATTTCCAGAGTTTGAAATCTGAAGAAATCTGAGCGAGGGATGAATTTCCTACCCTCAAACAAACCCAATTCATGGCCAAATGGTAATAGGTGAGAAAGAAATTCTTGAATTGTGAGCGTCAGGAGTGTCTGAAAATATATTGGCACAAGCCTCATGTCTTAACTTTGCTGCGTTAAGGAGATATGACGATTTGAAAATGCCTCTCATTAGAGAAATCCAGCGGTGATTTTGAACAAGCTCTCCATTGACTTTCTATGCAGTTTTCAGACTTGGTGTTGGTGTGAGGAGATTTGCCAAAATTCTATTATACAGAAATACTGTAATCAGCACATATACTGTAACATTTTAGAAATTCCTCCACTTAGTAGTAATACTATAACATAACACAAATGTTATGATGAGTTGAGCGGCTGGTACTCTGGTGCAGTCAGCACAATCTGGAGCTGAACACTCTTAAAACTGTAGAGATGACAGTGGACTTCAGGAGACATCCCTCAACTCTGCCCCCCCTCATCATATCAGACAGCCCTGTGTCGACTGTGGGGATCTTCAAGTTGCTGGGTACCACCATCTCCCAGGACCTGAAGTGGGAGACCAACATCAACTCCATCCTCAAAAAGACCCAGCAGAGGATGTACTTCCTGAGACAACTGGGGAAGTACAGTCTTCCACAGGAGCTGCTGATCCAGTTCTACACTGCAGTCATTGAGTCTGTCCTGTGCTCCTCCATCACAGTCTGGTATGGTGCAGCCACTAAACAGGACAGGTGCAGACTGCAGCGGACTGTACGGGCAGCAGAAAGGATCATCAGCGCCCCCTGCCCTCCATCCAGGATCTGTACCTCTCAAGAACCAGGAAACGGGCAGGGAAAATCATCACAGACCCCTCACACCCTGGACACAGACTTTTTGATCTGCTGCCCTCTGGCAGACGGTACAGAAGCCTGCAGACCAGGACCACCCGACACAGGAACAGTTTCTTTCCCTCGCCATCTCCCTTCTAAACAGTTGAACTGTCACACTGCTCCCACTGCCAGACTGCAACTGCACCTTATGTACATTGTGTAGTATTCATTCCACCTCATTTCATTTCTGTATTTTATGTATATACGTTTAGATTAGTTATTTATAGTTGGTTTACACAGCTTTGTGTATGTATGTGCATGCATGTGTAATGTATATATAGATACGTGTGTGTGTGTGTGTGTGTGTGTGTGTGTGTGTGTGTGTGTGTGTGAGATTTACATTGCTGTGATCGAGAGCCACCATCTACGGAACCAAATTCCTTGTATTTGTATGCACATATACTTGGCCAATAAACACGATTCTGATGATTTGGCACAAAACCATGATTTGGCAAAATACTATGATTTAGCAGAAATACTATGATTGAGCAGAAGTACTAAGATGTAGTAAAAGTACTTTGATTTAACAGAAACCAATTATGGAGGAGTAATACTTTAAAATGGGAGAAATATTGATACACACACACATTCACAGAGCCTAAAGGGAAGAGTATTTGTGCCATGGAGTGTTAAGAAGAATCTGAGGTCCATATTAGAAAAGCTGGTAAAAGTTTTCAGAATTGTAATAAATGATGAATATGAATTAGTGGTCTGTGATAGTGTATTAATTTGTAGGGCAAAAAACATGTTGTGCAAGGTGGAGTTGAACCCACGACCTCTGGGTAGCAGCCCTTTGTCATTACCAGCTGCGCCACTGGGAAAGACAGTGAGCTCTTGGGAAACAGGGTGATGAGCAGTCAGAATTAGATCGTGGTGAGAGCAAAGAGCGCCGCTTTTTGGAGTTACAAAACGTCATGTAACTCAAAAACTAGGTGGACTAGAAGCATAATTTTTGTACTGGGTGAATCAGCGGACTTTGGTGTACTTTGACTGCGATTTTCATTGCTCTTTGTACATCCGTCGCTGAGATATGACGAGAGAAGAAACGGCAGACCTCAGATATGATTGGCTGGCTGGGAAGCTGGCAGAAATATATAGTAATAGTGTGATTAAGCATAAATACTACATTTAGCAGAAATACTGTATTAAGCACAAATCCTATAAAAAGCAGAAATACTATATTAAGCAATATAAATATCCTATAAAATGGTATAAAAAGCAAAAATACTGTACTATGATTTGGTAGAAAACTATAATTAATCAGAAATACTATATTGGGCAGAAATACTATATTTAGCACAAATCTTATAAAATAGCAGAAATAGTATGATTCAGCACAATAGTAATAACTTAAACAGAAAAATTGGAAAAGCAAAATGGACAGCTGAAAAATGCTGAACATGCTAAGGGTCCTTCAAATGTACTTGTTAAATGAAAAAAAACTCAGCAAAAAAAAGTGTAACAGTCACACAATCACAAATATGGAAACATATGGAAACACACATGCACAGAGACACACAGGATCCAATTCAGTCAACCAGTCTAAATATATTGAATTTAAATCATACAATAAGATGCTCCCATAAAACTCTGTCTCGCCCTCTCTTCTCTCTCTCTCACACACACACACACACACACACACACACACACACACACACACACACACACACACAGAGGAGCAACACACACAGGAGAGAGGTCAATTGTTAGGTCATTCAAGCAGCCTGGGAGCTGCTAAATTTGAATCCACCAATCAGAGAGGCTGTGTACTTTTTCCCGCCAAAACAGGTGCAGCCGTTTTACACACACAGAGCACAGAGACAGGATTTCTGCAGTGAATTTCTCATAGTGAGGATTCCTCTCAAACAAATGGCCATAATTTCTAACCGTAGGGGCTAGAACGGTCATTCTTACACCGTTTTGTTCAGAAGAGATGGGGAATCTTACAGTGTTGACAATTTATCATTAAAATATGAATTATTGAAGATATTTGACTTGTAATGCACCATAACTGAGTAGAGGCGCAACAAAACTGCCTTGACTTCCCCTCAAACAACGCTTTCTAACTCTAAATCTATTTGGAGTATCGATATCATTCTTTCACCGTAAGAGACAGCAGGCTTTGGTGAACAGTCATGGAAATTTTCAGGTCTCTGTTGATATCCATTAAAAAGATATGACGAGAGAAAAAGTGGATCATTTCCAGAGTTTGAAATCTGAAGAAATCTGAGCGAAAGGACGAATTTCCTACCCTCAAACAAGTCTAACTCATTTCAGAACGGTAATAGGTGAGAAAGAAATTCTTGAATTGTGAGTGTCAGGAGTGTCTGAAGATATACTGGGACAAGCCTCATGTTTTAACTTCGCTTCGTTAAGGAGATATGACGATTCGAATATGCCTCTCATTACAGAAATCAAGCTGTGATTTTGAACAAGCTCTCCATTGACTTTCTATGGGATTTTTGAGACTTTGTGTTGGTCTGAGGAGATTTGCCAAAATTCTATAAATCTCACAACAATGATGGTGACATTTTCTGAAAGCCAGCAAAAATACCTACGTTTTGATGTATAATTTGTGGAAGTTGAGTGAAAATTGAGCAAGTAGCAAGAAGTTGTTCGGACATGAAGAGAAGACTGCAAAACCTTCAGTGGCACACTGGAAGCCAAGTGCATAGCAACCATAACAACGCATGTATTTTCTGAAAATCACAATTTTGCAACTCAAAACTTTAAGAGGATAAAAATAAAACGGTAAAAGATTTGAAAAAGCTGATTTATTCCTGAATAGCCCAATAATTTGAGAACATTTTAAAGTTTGAATGGTTGTTCTACGTGAAAATATGACAAAAGTAGTTAAGTTTCAAAAACAAGCAAGTTTTAGCAGAATTATGGAAGTTTCCCATTCATTTCAATGGGACAAATTAAAGGAAAAAGCTTAATATTTTAAAAAGTATAACAGTATAAAATACCAAAAGATATAGCCATCATTAGCAGAAATAGCAGAATAGTTTAAAATTTGAACGGTGAAAATCGGCTGAAAATTGTGGAAGTAGATCCACGGCGAAAAGTGTACGGAAGTCCTAAGAATAATAATAAAGAATAAAGAGAAACAGGAACTCAAATAGTGTGGATGCCTCCAGCATCCACACAACAATAAAGAATAAAAGAAACAGGAACTCAATAGTGTGGATGCCTCCAGCATCCACACAATAACTAGAAAAATTTGCATTTCCTGCGAAAATGCAGTGTGGATGCTGTAACGCTGAAGCTGTCAGCTGAAACTAGCTGAAAAAGCTGAAAAATAGCAAAAAATTGTAATAACTTTGCAGAAGCATAAGAACTTAGCAAAAATGTAAATACTTAGCAGAACTACAATAATGTAAAGAAAACATAATACTTGGCAGAAATAAAATAACCTAGCAGAACTTAGCAGAAATATTGTAACTTAGCAGAAACATGATATCTTCTCAGAAATACAGGAATTTAGCAAACATGGTACAAGATTACAGGGATACTTTATTTAACCAAAATACCTAAACATTGCACAAATACTGTGATTTTAGGACAAATACTACAACATAGCAGAAATGCTGTGATTCAGCAAATATACTATGCTATGGCACAAAAGAATGAATACATTGCTCAAATACTATGATTTTGCTCAAATACTATGATTTAGCAATAATACTAAGATTTGGCAGAAATACTATGCTTTAGCACAAATACTATAATTAATTACAAGTACAATAACATAGCAGAACTATCAAGATTTGGCAGAAATACTATGTTTTAGTAGTAATACTGTGATTTGGTAGAAAAACTATAATTAATCAGAAATACTATATTTAGCACAAATCTTATAAAACAGCAGAAATGCTATGATTTAGATTTAATAGAAAACAATTAAACAGAAAAATTGGAAAAGCAAAATGGACAGCTGAAAAATGCTGTACATGCTAAGGATCCTTCAAATGTACTTGTTAAATGAAAAAATCGTCCAAAAAAATTATAACAGTAAAACACAATCACAAATATGGACACATATGAAACACACATGCACAGAGAGAGACACACACAAGATCCAATTCAGTCAACCAGTCTAAATATATTGAATTTGAATCTTACAATGAGATGCTCCCATAAAAGGCTTTCTCTCTCTCTCTCTCTCTCTCTCACACACACACACACACACACACACACACACACACACACACACACAAGATCCAATTCAGTCAACCAGTCTAAATATATTGAATTTAAATCTTACAATGAGATCATCCCATAAAAGGCTCTCTCTCTCTCTCTCTCTCTCTCTCACACACACACACACACACACACACACACACACACACACACACACACAAGATCCAATTCAATCAACCAGTCTAAATATATTGAATTTAAATCTTACAATGAGATCATCCCATAAAAAGGATTTCTCTCTCTCTCTCTCTCTCTCTCTCTCACACACACACACACACACACACACACACACACACACACACACAAGATCCAATTCATTCAACCAGTCTAAATATATTGAATTTAAATCTTACAATGAGATCATCCCATAAAAGGCTTTAATCTCTCTCTCTCTCTCTCTCTCTCTCACACACACACACACACACACACACACACACACACACACACACACACAAGATCCAATTCAGTCAACCAGTCTAAATATATTGAATTTGAATCTTACAATGAGATCATCCCATCTCTCTCTCTCTCTCTCTCTCTCTCTCTCACACACACACACACACACACACACACAAGATCCAATTCAGTCAACCAGTCTAAATATATTGAATTTGAATCTTACAATGAGATCATCCCATGAAAAGGCTTTCTCTCTCTCTCTCTCTCTCTGTCACACACACACACACACACACACACACACACACACACACACACACACACACACACACAGGAGAGAGAGAGAAGAAACTTAGGTCAGTCAAGCAGCCTGGGAGCTGCTGAATTTGAATCCACCAATCAGAGAGGCTGTGTACTTTTTCCCGCCAAAACAGGTGCAGGTATTTTTACGTATTTGTGCCAAAACATAGTGTTTCTGCCATATTGTGGTACTACTACATTACAACATGAATACGGATTAAAGATGAAAGAAACTGGCAACAAATTCCTCCACTACAAACCAGTCTGATACCACTTCTTTGCAGTGTTCACGTTTACTAAGGCACTACCCAAAAGGCGCCACAAGAGGGCACTCCAACACAAGAGATGACCTATGTACACTGATGCACTTAGTAACAGTCAGCCTCCTTGAATTGGCAGAAATACTGTGATTTAGTAGTAATACTATAACATAACAGATATACTGTGATGTTGCAGACATAGTATGTTTTGCACTACTCATTTGTAGTGAAAAAATTAGCAATATAAATTACAGGTCTGTGATAGTGTATAAATTTGTAGTGAAAAAATGTTGACCAAGGTGGGATTGAACCCACGACCTTTGAGCTGCAGAGCCGTGTCATTACTGATTGCGCCACCTGGAAAGAGGGCAGGCAGCTGAAAAACAAAGAGATCAGCAATCAGAAATAAAAGAGATTTCTGTTGAAAACACCTGAAAAAGCTGGGATTTGTGCTGAAAAGGGTGAAAAAAATGAAAATTTTGCTGAAAAGGGGTGAAGAAGCTAAAGTATACCAAATCAAAGTATTTGTGCCAAAACATAGTATTTCTGCCATATTGTGGTATTTGTGCCACAAAAGTTACCACATTACAACATGAATACGGATTAAAGATGAAATAAACTGGCAACAAATTCGTCCACTACAAACCAGTCTGATACCACTTCTTTGCAGTGTTCACGTTTACTAAGACACTACCCAAAAGGCGCCACAAGAGGGCACTCCAACACAAGAGATGACCTATGTACACTGATGCACTTAGTAACAGTCAGCCTCCTTGAATTGGCAGAAATACTGTGATTTAGTAGTAATACTATAACATAACAGATATACTGTGATGTTGCAGACATAGTATGTTTTTGCACTACTCATTTGTAGTGAAAAAATTAGCAATATAAATTACAGGTCTGTGATAGTGTATAAATTTGTAGTGAAAAAAAAAATGTTGACCAAGGTGGGATTGAACCCACGACCTTTGAGCTGCAGAGCCGTGTCATTACTGATTGCGCCACCTGGAAAGAGGGCAGGCAGCTGAAAAACAAAGAGATCAGCAATCAGAAATAAAAGAGATTTCTGTTGAAAACACCTGAAAAAGCTGGGATTTGTGCTGAAAAGGGGTGAAAAAACTCAATTCTGCTGAAACGGGGTGAAGAAGAGGTGTTGGACTGTTGAGAAGAGTTAAATAAGTTGAACAGATATGTTTGGGTACAGATACTATGATTTGGTAATAATACTGTGTTTTAGCACAACTCCTGAGATTTGATTGAAATAATATGATTTAGAAGAAATATTATGACTTTGTGGAAATACAATGTTTTATCACAAATACCATGATATGGCAAAATACTATGATTCAGCAGAAATACTATGATTGAGCAGAAGTACTAAGATGTAGTAAAAGTACTTTGATTTAACAGAAATGCAATTATGGAGGAGTAATACTTTAAAATGGGAAAAATATTGATACACACACAGATACACAGAGCCTAAAGGGAAGAGTATTTGTGCCATGGAGTGTTAAGAAGAATCTGAGGTCCATATTAGAAAAGCTGCTAAAATCATAAAACTTTGCAGAATTGTAATAAATGATGAATATGAATTACTTGTCTGTGATAGTGTATTAATTTCTAGGGGAAAAAAAAATGTTGACCAAGGTGGAATTGAACCCGTGATCTTTGGGCTGCTGACCGCGCCATTACCAACTGTGCCACTGGGAAAGAGAGCAGCGGTTTGGAAAACGGGAGATGAACTGTAAGATTTAGATCGCGGTGAGAGGCGAACGCCGATTTTTGGAGTTACAAAACGTTGTGTAACTCCAAAACTAGGTGGGATAGAAGCACAATTTTGTACTGGGTCAATCAGCAGACTTTGCTGAACTTTCACTGCGATTTTCATTGCTCCTTTTACCTCCATCGCGGAGATATGATGAGAGAAGAAACGGCTTCATTTTCAGAGTTTGAAAAGTGAGAGGAGGACAGATTTCCACCCTCAAACAAACGTAATTTATGGCTTAACAGTAAGATGACTGTAAAACTGCTCTATGATTTACATGAAATACTTTGATTTAGAAGAAATTCTATAATCTAGCAAAAAGCACTACAGCATAGCAGAAGTTATATCACTGAGCAGAATTACTAGGATTTAGCACAAACACTATGATTTGGCTCAAAAATCTTTATTTTGCAGTTATATTATGATTTGGCAGAAATACTATGAGTAGTAATAATATAACAGTACATAATACTGTTATTTTGTGGAAATACAATGCTTTATCACAAATACCATGATATGGCAAAAATACTATGATTCAGCAGAAATACTATGATTGAGCAGAAGTACTAAGATGTAGTAAAAGTACTTTGATTTAACAGAAATGCAATTATGGAGGAGTAATACTTTAAAATGGGAAAAATATTGATACACACACAGATACACAGAGCCTAAAGGGAAGAGTATTTGTGCCATGGAGTGTTAAGAAGAATCTGAGGTCCATATTAGAAAAGCTGCTAAAATCATAAAAGTTTGCAGAATTGTAATAAATGATGAATATGAATTACTTGTCTGTGATAGTGTATTAATTTCTAGGAAAAAAAAAATGTTGACCAAGGTGGAATTGAACCCGTGATCTTTAGGCTGCCGACCGGCGTCATTACCAACTGTGCCACTGGGAAAGAGAGCAGCGGTTTGGAAAACGGGAGATGAACTGTCAGATTTAGATCGCGATGAGAGGCGTAAAACGCCGATTTTGGAGTTACAAAACGTCATGTAACTCCAAAACTAGGTGGGATAGAAGCACAATTCTTGTACTGGGTCAATCAGCAGACTTTGCTGAACTTTCACTGCGATTTTCATTGCTCCTTTTACCTCCGTCACGGAGATATGATGAGAGAAGAAACGGCTTCATTTTCAGAGTTTGAAAAGTGAGAGGAGGACAGATTTCCACCCTCAAACAAACGTAATTTATGGCTTAACAGTAAGATGACTGTAAAACTGCTCTATGATTTACATGAAATACTTTGATTTAGAAGAAATTCTATAATCTAGCAAAAAGCACTACAGCATAGCAGAAGTTATATCACTGAGCAGATTTACTAGGATTTAGCACAAACACTATGATTTGGCTCAAAAATCTTTATTTTGCAGTTATATTATGATTTGGCAGAAATACTATGAGTAGTAATAATATAACAGTACATAATACTGTTATTTTGTGGAAATACAATGCTTTATCACAAATACCATGATATGGCAAAAATACTATGATTCAGCAGAAATACTATGATTGAGCAGAAGTACTAAGATGTAGTAGAAGTACTTTGATTCAGCACAAATACTATTATGGAGGAGTAATACTTTAACATGGGAGAAATATTGATACACACACACACACACAGAGAGCAAAGTGTGCAGAGGCTGTTGAGAGTCTGGGCTTGGCATATCTAGGTCAGCTAAATTGGCTGCACCTGCTGTAATCAGCACTTACACAGACAGACACAGAGAGAGCTATGGGTTTTCTTCAGTGTATTTCTCACATTCAGGACTCCCCCTCGAACAAATGGCCATAATTTCCCAACCGTAGGGGCTAGAATGCTCATTCTAACACCATTTTGTTCAGAAGAGATGGGGAATCTGCAGGTCTTCATAATTCAGCGATAAAATATAAATTATTGAAGATATATGACTTCTAATGCACCATAACTGAGTAGAACAAAGCAAAACTGCCTTGACTTGCCCTCAAACAACGCTTTCTAACTCTAAATCTATTTGGAGTATCAATATCATTTTTTCACTGTAAGAGACAGCAGGCTTTGGTGAACAGTCATGGAAATTTTCAGGTCTCTGTGGAAATCCATCAAAAGATATGACGAGAGAAAAAAGTGGTGCATCATTTCCAGAGTTTGAAATCTGAAGAAATCTGAGCGAAGGACTAATTTCCTACCCTCAAACAAGTCTAACTCATTTCAGAACGGTAATAGGTGAGAAAGAAATTCTTGAATTGTGAGCGTCAGGAGTGTCTGAAGATATACTGGGACAAGCCTCATGTCTTAACTTTGCTTCGTTAAGGAGATATGACGATTCGAATATGCCTCTCATTACAGAAATCAAGCTGTGATTTTGAACAAGCTCTCCATTGACTTTCTATGGGGATTTTTGAGACTTTGTGTTGGTCTGAGGAGATTTGCCAAAATTCTATAAATCTCACAACAATGATGGTGACATTTTCTGAAAGCCAGCAAAAATACCTACGTTTTGATGTATAATTTGTGGAAGTTGAGTGAAAATTGAGCAAGTAGCAAGAAGTTGTTCGGACATGAAGAGAAGACTGCAAAACCTTCAGTGGCACACTGGAAGCCAAGTGCATAGCAACCATAACAACGCATGTATTTTGTGAAAATCACAATTTTGCAACTCAAAACTTAAAGAGGGATAAAAGTAAAACGGTAAAAGATTTGAAAAAGCTGATTTATTCCTGAATAGCCCAATAATTTGAGAACATTTTAAAGTTTGAATGGTTGTTCTACGTGAAAGTAGGAAAAGTAGTTAAGTTTCAAAAACAAGCAAGTTTTAGCAGAATTGCAGAAGTTTCCCATTCATTTCAATGGGACAAATTAAAGGAAAAAGCTTAATATTTTAAAAAGTATAACAGTATAAAATACCAAAAGATATAGCCGGAAAGGGAAAAATTAGCAGAATAGTTTAAAATTTGAACGGTGAAAATCGGCTGAAAATTGTGGAAGTAGATCCACGGCAAAGAAAAACGCACGGAAACACCGGAATAATAATAATAAAGAATAAAGAGAAACAGGAACTCAATAGTGTGGATGCCTCCAGCATCCACACAACTAGAAAAATTTGCATTCCTGCGAAAATGCAGTGTGGATGCTTTAAAGCTGGAGCTGTCTGCTGAAACTAGCTGAAAAAGCTGAAAAGTTGCAGAAATTGTAAAACTTTGCAGAAGCAAAGGAACTTTGCTAAAATGTAGTAACTTAGCAGAACTGCAATATCTTAGAGGAAACATAATACTTGGCAGAAATACAGTAGCATAGCAGAACTTAGTAGAAATATTGTAACTTACCAGAAACACGATAACTTCTCAAAAATACAAGAATTTAGGAGAAATAGTATAAGATAACAAAAGAATATATTTAGCCAAACATTTTTAAACATTACAGAAATACTATGATTTAGAAAAACAGTACAACATAGCAGAAATGCTGCGATTTACCACAGACACTGTAATTTACTATTAATATTGAAATTTTTTTTTAAAAATACTATGTTTTAGCACAAATACTGTAATTTGAAAGAAATACTATGTTTCAGCAGAAATACTCTGGTTTAGCACAAATATTATAACATAGCAGTAATACAATTATATAGCAGAAATGCTATATTTAGAAAGAAAAATATAATATAGTAGAAATACTATGATTTAGCAGAAATACTGTAATCAGCACATATAGTGTAACATGACAGAAATTCCTCGACTTAGTAGTAATACTATAACATAAAACAAATGTTATGATTTGGCACAAAACCATAATTTGGCAAAATACTATGATTTAGCAGAAATACTATGATTGAGCAGAAGTACTAAGATGTAGTAAAAGTACTTTGATTTAAGAGAAATACAATTATGGAGGAGTAATACTTTAAAATGGGAGAAATATTGATACACACACACATACACAGAGCCTAAAGGGAACAGTATTTGTGCCATAGAGTGTTAAGAAGAATCTGAGGTCCATATTACAAAAGCTGCTAAAATCATAAAAGTTTGCAGAATTGTAATAAATGATCAATATGAATTAGTGGTCTGTGATAGTGTAGTAAATTGTAGGTAAAAAACATGTTGACCAAGGTGGAATTGAACCCACGACCTTGGGCTGCAGACCTGTGTCATTACAAACTGTGCCACTGGGAAAGAGAGTGAGCACCTGGAAAACAGGGTGATGAGCAGTCAGAATTAGATCGCAGTGAGAGGTAAAGAGCGCCGTTTTTTGAGTTACAAAACGTCGTGTAACTCAAAAACTAGGTGGACTAGAAGCATAATTCTTGTACTGGGTGAATCAGCGGACTTTGGTGTACTTTGACTGCGATTTTCATTGCTCTTTGTACATCCGTCGCTGAGATATAACGAGAGAAGAAACGGCAGACCTCAGATATGATTGGTCGGCTTGGAAGCCGCAAGAGGCCCTGATATGTACATTTGAATGTCTCAGTCTTCACAGAGGACCTGGCAAAATATATAGAAATAGTATGATTAAGCATAAATACTATATTTAGCAGAAATACTGTATAAAGCACAAATCGTATAAAAAGCAAAAATACTATATTAAGCAATATAAATATCCTATAAAAATCCTATAAAAAGCAAAATACTGTACTGTGATTTGGTAGAAAACTATAATTAATCAGAAATACTATATTTGGCAGAAATACTGTAATCAGTACATATACTGTAACATGACAGAAATTCCTCCACTTAGTAGTAATACTATAACATAACACAAATGTTATGATGAGTTGAGCGGCTGGTACTCTGGTGCAGTCAGCACAATCTGGAGCTGAACACTCTTAAAACTGTAGAGATGACAGTGGACTTCAGGAGACATCCTCAACTCTGCCCCCCTCATCATATCAGACAGCCCTGTGTCGACTGTGGAGATCTTCGTTGCTGGGTACCACCATCTCCCAGGACCTGAATTGGGAGACCAACATCAACTCCATCCTCAAAAGACCCAGCAGAGGATGTACTTCCTGAGACAACTGGGAAGTACAGTCTTCCACAGGAGCTGCTGATCCAGTTCTACACTGCAGTCATTGAGTCTGTCCTGTGCTCCTCCATCACAGTCCGGTATGGTGCAGCCACTAAACAGGACAGGTGCAGACTGCAGCAGACTGTACGGGCAGCAGAAAGGATCATCGGCGCCCCCTGCCCTCCATCCAGGATCTGTACCTCTCAAGAACCAGGAAACGGGCAGGGAAAATCATCACAGACCCCTCACACCCTGGACACAGACTTTTTGATCTGCTGCCCTCTGGCAGACGGTACAGAAGCCTGCAGACCAGGACCACCCGACACAGGAACAGTTTCTTTCCCTCGCCATCTCCCTTCTAAACAGTTGAACTGTCACACTGCTCCCACTGCCAGACTGCAACTGCACCTTATGTACATTCTGCAGTATTCATTCCACCTCATTTCATTTCTGTCTTTTATGTATATACGTTTAGATTAGTTATTTATAGTTGGTTTACACAGCTTTGTGTATGTATGTGTATGCATGTGCAATGTATATATAGATACGTGTGTGTGTGGGTGTGTGTGTGTGTGTGTGTGTGTGTGTGAGATTTACATTGCTGTGCTCGAGAGCCACCATCTACGGAACCAAATTCCTTGTATTTGTCTGCACATATACTTGGCCAATAAACACGATTCTGATGATTTGGCACAAAACCATGATTTGGCAAAATTACTATGATTTAGCAGAAATACTATGATTGAGCAGAAGTACTAAGATGTAGTAAAAGTACTTTGATTTAAGAGAAACCAATTATGGAGGAGTAATACTTTAAAATGGGAGAAATATTGATACACACACACACACACAGAGCCTAAAGGGAAGAGTATTTGTGCCATGGAGTGTTAAGAAGAATGTGAGGTCCATATTAGAAAAGCTGGTAAAAGTTTTGAGAATTGTAATAAATGATGAATATGAATTACTTGTCTGTGATAGTGTATTAATTTGTAGGGCAAAAACATGTTGTCCAAGGTGGAGTTGAACCTGCAACCTCTGTGTTGCAGACCTGTGTCATTACCAGCTGCGCCACTGGGAAAGACAGTGAGCTCTTGGGAAACAGGGTGATGAGCAGTCAGAATTAGATCGTGGTGTGAGGCAAAGAGCGCCGCTTTTTTGAGTTACAAAACGTCGTGTAACTCAAAACTAGGTGGACTAGAAGCATAATTTTGTACTGGGTGAATCAGCGGACTTTGGTGTACTTTGACTGCGATTTTCATTGCTCTTTGTACATCCGTCGCTGAGATATGACGAGAGAAGAAACGGCAGACCTCAGATATGATTGGCTGGCTGGGAAGCTGGCAGAAATATATAGTAATAGTGTGATTAAGCATAAATACTACATTTAGCAGAAATACTGTATTAAGCACAAATCCTATAAAAAGCAGAAGTACTATATTAAGCACTATAAAATGGTATAAAAAGCAGAAATACTGTAATATGATTTGGTAGAAAAACTATAATTAATCAGAAATACTATATTGGGCAGAAATACTATATTTAGCACAAATCTTATAAAATAGCAGAAATAGTATGAATCAGCACAATAGTAATAACTTAAACAGAAAATTGGAAAAGCAAAATGGACAGCTGAAAAATGCTGAACATGCTAAGGGTCCTTCAAATGTACTTGTTAAATGAAAAAAACTCAGCAAAAAAAGTGTAACAGTCACACAATCACAAATATGGAAACATATGGAAACACACATGCACAGAGAGACACACAGGATCAAATTCAGTCAACCAGTCTAAATATATTCAATTTAAATCATACAATAAGATGCTCCCATAAAAAGTCTGTCTCGCCTCTCTCTCTCTCTCTCTCTCACACACACACACACACACACACACACACACACACACACACAGGAGAGAGGAGCAACTTGTTAGGTCATTCAAGCAGCCTGGGAGCTGCTAAATTTGAATCCACCAATCAGAGAGGCTGTGTACTTTTTCCCGCCAAAACAGGTGCAGCCGCTTTTACACACACAGAGCACAGAGACAGGATTTCTGCAGTGAATTTCTCATAGTGAGGATTCCTCTCAAACAAATGGCCATAATTTCCTAACCGTAGGGGCTAGAACGGTCATTCTTACAACCGCTTTTTTGTTCAGAAGAGATGGGGAATCTTAAAGTGTTGACAATTTATCATTAAAATATGAATTATTGAAGATATTTGACTTCTAATGCACCATAACTGAGTAGAGCAAAGCAAAAACTGCCTTGACTTGCCCTCAAACAATGCTTTCTAACTCTAAATCTATTTGGAGTATCAATATCATTCTTTCACCGTAAGAGACAGCAGGCTTTGGTGAACAATCATGGAAATTTTCAGGTCTCTGTGGAAATCCATTAAAAAGATATGACGAGAGAAAAAAGTGGTTCATTTCCAGAGTTTGAAATCTGAAGAAATCTGAGCGAGGGATGAATTTCCTACCCTCAAACAAGTCTAACTCATTTCAGAACGGTAATAGGTGAGAAAGAAATTCTTGAATTGTGAGCGTCAGGAGTGTCTGAAGATATACTGGGACAAGCCTCATGTTTTAAATTCGCTTCGTTAAGGAGATATGACGATTCGAATATGCCTCTCATTGCAGAAATCAAGCGGTGATTTTGAACAAACTCTCCATTGACTTTCTATGGAGAGTTTTCAGACTTTGTGTTGGTCTGAGGAGATTTGCCAAAATTCTATAAATCCCACAACAATGATAGTGACATTTTCGGAAAGCCAGCAAAAATACCTACGTTTTGATGTATAATTTGTGGAAGTTGAGTGAAAATTGAGCAAGTAGCAAGAAGTTGTTCGGACGTGAAGAGAAGACTGCAAAACCTTCAGTGGCACACTGGAAGCCAAGTGCATAGCAACCATAACAACGCATGTATTTTGTGAAAATCACAATTTTGCAACTCAAAACTTTAAGAGGCATAAAAGTAAAATGGTAAAAGATTTGAAAAGGCTGATTTATTCCTGAATAGCCCAATAATTTGTGAACATTTTAAATTTTGAATGGTTGTTCTACGTGAAAATATGACAAAGTAGTTAAGTTTCAAAAACAAGCAAGTTTTAGCAGAATTATGGAAGTTTCCCATTCATTTCAATGGGACAAATTAAAGGAAAAAGCTTAATATTTTAAAAAGTATAATAGTATAAAATACCAAAAGATATTGCCGGAAAGGGAAAAAATAGCAGAATAGTTTAAAATTTGAACGGTGAAAATCGGTTGAAAATTGTTTAAGTAGTTCCACGAAAAATGAAAAAACGCAACGGAAGCAACTAGAACTAGAAAAATTTGCATTTCCTGCGAAAATGCAGTGTGGATGCTGTAATGCTGAAGCTGTCTGCTGAAACTAGCAGAAAAAGCTGAAAAGTTGCAGAATTTGTAAAAACTTTGCAGAAGCAAAGGAACTTTGCTAAAATGTAGTAACTTAGCAGAACTGTAATATCTTAGAGGAAACATAATACTTGGCAGAAATACAATAGCATAGCAGAACTTAGCAGAAATATTGTAACTTACCAGAAACACGATAACTTCTCAAAAATACAAGAATTTAGGAGAAATAGTATAAGATAACAGAAAGAATATATTTAGCCAAACATTCTCAAACATTACAGAAATACTATGATTTAGAAAAACAGTACAACATAGCAGAAATGCTGCGATTTATCAGAGACACTGTAATATACTATTAATATTGAAATTAAAAAAAGTACTATGTTTTAGCACAAATACTGTAATTTGACAGAAATACTATCATTTGGTAGAAATACTATGTTTCAGCAGAAATACTCTGGTTTAGCACAAATATTATAATATAGCAGAAATACAATTATATAGCAGAAATGCTATATTTAGAAAGAAAATATAATATAGTAGAAATACTATGATTTAGCAGAAATACTGTAGTCAGCACATATACTATAACATGACAGAAATTCCTCCACTTAGTAGTAATACTATAACATAAAACAAATGTTATGATTTGGCACAAAACCATAATTTGGCAAAATACTATGATTTAGCAGAAATACTATGATTGAGCAGAAGTACTAAGATGTAGTAAAAGTACTTTGATTTAACAGAAATACAATTATGGAGGAGTAATACTTTAAAATGGGAGAAATATTGATACACACACACATACACAGAGCCTAAAGGGAACAGTATTTGTGCCATGGAGTGTTAACAAGAATCTGAGCTCCATATTAGAAAAGCTGCTAAAGTCATAAAAGTTTGCAGAATTGTAATAAATGATGAATATGAATTAGTGATCTGTGATAGTGTATTAATTTGTAGGGAAAAAAAACATGTTGCCCAAGGTGTAATTGAACCCATGACCTTTGGGTTGCAGACCTGTGTCATTACCAACTACTCCACTGGGAAAGAGAGCGAGTGCCTGGAAAACAGGGTGATGACCACTCAGAATTAGATTGCAGTGAGAGGCGAAAAACGCCGTTTTTTGGAGTTACAAAACGTCATGTAACTCAAAAACTAGGTGGACTAGAAGCATAATTCTTGTACTGGGTGAATCAGCGGACTTTGGTGTACTTTGACTGTGATTTGCATTGCTCTTTGTACATCTGTCGCTGAGATATGACGAGAGAAGAAAGGGCAGACCTCAGATATGATTGGCTGGCTGGGAAGCCGTGCAGGCCCTGATATGTATTTGTATGTATCAGTCCTCACAGAGGATTAGCTGCCTGGGGACCTGGCAGAAATATATAGAAATAGTATGATTAAGCATAAATACTACATTTAGTAGAAATACTATGTTTTAGCACAAATACTATAAAATGGCAGAAATACTATAATTAAGCAGAAATACTGTATTTGGCAGAAATACTATTTTTTTAGCAAAAATACTATATTTAGCACAAATCTTATCAAATAGCAGAAATAATATGATGTAGCAGAAATGCTGTATTAAGCACAAATCCCATAAAATAGCAGAAATAGTATGATTTAGCAGAAATGCTGTATTTAGCACAAATACTGAAAAGCAGCAGAAATGCTATGACTTAGCACAATAGTAATAACTTAAATAGAAAAATCGGGAAAAGCAAAATGGACAGCTGAAAAATCCTGAACATGCTAAGGGTCCCTCAAATGTACTTGTTAAATGAAAAAAGATCAGCAAAAACAAGTATAACAGTCACACAATCACAAATATGTACACATATGGAAACACACATGTACAGAGACACACAGGATCAAATTCAGTCAACCAGTCTAAATATATTGAATTTAAATCATACAATAAGATGCTCCCATAAAAAACTCTCTCGCCTCTTTCTCTCTCTCTCTCTGTCACACACACACACACACACACACACACACACACACACACACAGGGAGAGACAAGCAAGTTTCTAGGTCAGTCAAGCAGCCTGGGAGCTGCTAAATTTGAATCCACCAATCAGAGAGGCTGTGTACTTTTTCCCGCCAAAACAGGTGCAGCCGTTTTTACACACACAGAGCACAGAGACAGGATTTGTGCTGTCTATTTTTCATAGTCAGGATTCCCCTCAAACAAATGGCTATAATTTCCTAACCGTAGGGGCTAGAACAGTCATTCTTACACCGCTTTTGTTCAGAAGAAGAGATGGGGAATCTTAAAGTGTTGACAATTTATCACTAAAATGTGAATTATTGAAGATATTTGACTTGTAATGCACCATAACTGAGTAGAGGCGAAGCAAATCTGCCTTGACTTGCCCTCAAACAACGCTTTGTAACTCTAAATCTATTTGGAGTATCGATATCATTCTTTCACCGTACGAGACAGCAGGCTTTGGTGAACAGTCATGGAAATTTTCAGGTCTCTGTGGAAATCTATCAAAAAGATATGACGAGAGAAAAAAGTGCCTCATTTCCAGAGTTGGAAATCTGAAGAAATCTGAGCGAGGGACAAATTTCCTACCCTCAAACAAACCCAATTCATGGCCAAACTATAATAGATGAGAAAAAAATTCTTGAATTGTGAGCGTCAGGAGTGTCTGAAGATATATTGGCACAAGCCTCATGTCTTAACTTCGCTTCGTTAAGGAGATATGACGATTCGAAAATGCCTCTCGTTACAGAAATCCAGCGGTGATTTTAAACGAACTCTCCATTGACTTTCTATGGGGATTTTTGAGACTTTGTGTTGGTCTGAGGAGATTTGCCAAAATTCTATAAATCCCACAACAATGATAGTGACATTTTCTGAAAGCCAGCAAAAATACCTATGTTTTGATGTATAATTTGTGGAAGTTGAGTGAAAATTGAGCGAGTAGCAAGAAGTTGTTCGGACATGAAGAGAAAATTGCCAAAGGTACAGTGGCTCACTTAGAACCAACTGCATAGCAACCATAACAACGCATGTATTTTGTGAAAAATCACAATTTTGCAACTCAAAACTTAAAGAGGATAAGATGAAAATGGTAACAGATATGAAAAAGCTGAATCATTAATGAATAGCCCAATAATTTGTGAACATTTTAAAGTTTGAATGGTTGTTCTAGGCGAAAGTGTGAGGAAGTAGTTAAGTTTCAAAAACAAGCAAGTTTTAGCAGAATTTTGTAAATTTCCCATTCATTTCAATGGGACAAATTAAAGGAAAAAAGCTTAATATTTTAAAAAGTATAACAGCAGAAAATACCAAAAGTCATTGCGGAAAGAGCAAAAAATAGCAGAATAGTTTAAAATTTGAACGGTGAAAATAGCACAAAAATTGTGGAAGTAGTTCTCTGGCATGTAAAACGCGACGGAAGCAACTTGAAGAATAATAATAATAATAATAAAGAATAAAGAGAAACAGGAACTCAATAGTGTGGATGCCTCCAGCATCCACACAATAATAATAATAATAAAGAATAAAGAGAAACAGGAACTCAATAGTGTGGATGCCTCCAGCATCCACACAATTTGCATTTCTCTTGAAAATGCAGTGTGGATGCTTTTAAAGCTGAAGCTTTCTGCTGAAACTAGCTGAAAAAGCTGAAAAGTTGCAGAAATTGTAAAAACTTTGCAGAAGCAAAGGAACTTTGCTAAAATGTAGTGACTTAGCAGAACTGCAATATCTTAGAGGAAACATAATACTTGACAGAAATACAATAGCATAGCAGAACTTAGCAGAAATATTGTAACTTACCAGAAACACGATAACTTCTCAAAAATACAAGAATTTAGGAGAAATTGTATAAGATAACAGAAAGAATATATTTAGCCAAACATTCTTAAACATTACAGAAATACTATGATTTAGAGAAACAGTACAACATAGCAGAAATGCTGTAATTTGACAGAAATACTATATTTGGCAGAAATACTATATTTAGCACAAATCTTATAAAATAGCAGAAATGCTGTATTTAGCACAAATACTGAAAAGCAGCAGAAATGCTATGACTTAGCACAATAGTAATAACTTAAATAGAAAAATTGGAAAAGCAAAATGGACAGCTGAAAAAATGCTGAACATGCTAAGGGTCCCTCAAATGTAATTGTTAAATGAAAAGAAAATCAGCAAAAAAAGTATAACAGTCACAAAATCACAAATATGGACACATATTGAAACACACATGCACAGAGAGACACACACAGGACCAAATTCAGTCAACCAGTCTAAATATATTGAATTAAAATCATACAATAAGATGCTCCCATAAAAACTCTCTCTCGCCTCCCTTTCTCTCTCTCTCACACACACACACACACACACACACACACACACACACACACACACACACACACACACACACACACACACACACACAGCAGCAGCAGCAGAAAGTGAACAGGGGCTGTTAACAGCATGTTTCTAGGTCAGTCAAACAGCTGTGACCTTCTCAATTTGAATCCACCAATCAGAGAGGCTGTGTGCTTTTTCCCGCCAAAACTGGTGCACCAAGTGCAGGCTTTTACACATGCAGCACAGAGAGAGACAGGATTTTTGCAGTCTATTTCTCATAGTGAGAATTCCCCTCAAACAAACAGCCATAAATTTCTAACCGTAGGGGCTAAAACAGTCCTTCTTAGACCATTTTATTCAGAAGACATAGGGGAATCTTGAAATGCTGACCATTTAAAATAAAAATATGAAATATTAGAGATATATGACATAGATGATTGGTGGGCTTAGAAGCCACGAAGGTCCCAATATGCAAATTTAAATGTGCCAGGACTCAGATATGATTGGCTGGCTGGGAAGCCATGAAGGTCCCAATATGCAAATTTGAATGTGCCAGGACTCAGATATGATTGGCTGGCTGGGAAGCCATGAAGGCAACAATATGCAAATTTGAATGTGCCAGGACTCAGATATGATTGGCTGGCTGAGAAGCCATGAAGGTCCCAATATGCAAATTTGAATGTGCCAGGACTCAGATATGATTGGCTGGCTGGGAAGCCATGAAGGTCCCAATATGCAAATTTGAATGTGCCAGGACTCAGATATGATTGGCTGGCTGGGAAGCCATGAAGGCAACAATATGCAAATTTGAATGTGCCAGGACTCAGATATGATTGGCTGGCTGGGAAGCCATGAATGCCCCAATATGCAAATTTAAATGTGCCAGGACTCAGATATGATTGGCTGGCTGGGAAGCCGTCCAGGTCCTGATATGTAAATTTGAATATTAGGACTGACTCCCTGGGGACCTGGCAGAAATATATAGAAATACAATGATTACCCAGAAATACTGCATTTAGTAGAAATACTATGTTTTAGCACAAATACTATAAAATGGCAGAAATACTATAATTAAGCAGAAATATTATATTAAGTACAAATCCTATAAAATAGCAGAAATAGTATGATTTAGCACAAATGCTGTATTTAGCACAAATCTTATAAAATAGCAGAAATAGTATGATTTAGCAGAAATGCTGTATTTAGCACAAATACTGAAAAGCAGCACAAATGCTATGACTTAGCACAATAGTAATAACTTAAATAGAAAAATTGGAAAAGCAAATGGACAGCTGCAAAAGTCCCACAAGCACAGAGAGACACACACAGGATCAAATTCAGTCAACCAGTCTAAATATATTGAATTTAAATCATACAATAAGATGCTCCCATAAAACTCTCTCTCGCCTCTCTCTCTCTCTCTCTCTCTCTCTCTCTCACACACACACACACACACACACACACACACAGGAGAGAAAATCAAGTTTCTAGGTCAGTCAAGCAGCCTGGGAGCTGCTAAATTTGAATCCACCAATCAGAGAGGCTGTGTACTTTTTCCCGCCAAAACAGGTGCAGCCGTTTTACACACACAGAGCACAGAGACAGGATTTCTGCAGTGAATTTCTCATAGTGAGGATTCCTCTCAAACAAATGGCCATAATTTCCTAACCGTAGGGGCTAGAATGGTCATTCTTACAATCATTTTGTTCAGAAGAGATGGGGAATCTTAAAGTGTTGACAATTTATCATTAAAATATGAATTATTGAAGATATTTGACTTCTAATGCACCATAACTGAGTAGAGGCAAGTGAAATCTGCCTTGACTTGCCCTCAAACAACGCTTTCTAACTCTAAATCTATTTGGAGTATAGATATCATTCTTTCACCGTAAGAGACAGCAGGCTTTGGTGAACAGTCATGGAAATTTTCAGGTCTCTGTGGAAATCCAACAAAAAGTTATGACTCCTCGGAGTGAGAGGAGTAGGAATATTTTACTGCTATTATTTGCTGCTATTTTTATAATCATCATTACCATTTCATGTTAATAGTGATGTTGCATTCAGGGGCATTCAGATGTTCAAATATATGGGTATTATATTAGTCTTTATTACAGGTCCAAGAAGAACCACTTTAAACGGTTGAGTTGAATCTATAATTTTAAATGTTTTAATGCTTCTATGATCTCAGTGTTTCTGTGTAGAGGGCAGAGACAGGAAGTTATAGGCTTTTGAAGTTGCAGGCTTTTGCAGAAGTGAAACTGAAAGCAAAGAGAGCATTTAAGGGCGAGACACACATACAGACACATATAGTACGAGAGGTCATGACACGCACGCAGTACACAGCATGCACGCTGCGCCCCGCGTGCACACACACAGATAGACTCAGTTAGTAGGTAATAGTTTATAACTGCAAAGTTGTGCCTGTATGAGTGACATTTTGTGCAGAACATGGACTTGATGTTCCAGGAAGATAAGCCTGGGCAGGATGGAGACAGGAAGCACCTGCCGTCGACGCCGAAGACGATGTTGTTTTAGACTATGTTAAGAGTCATTGTGGTTTTGGAGTGACGTATGCTTTGTTTAAGTCTGCCTGGTAACAGGAAGACTGCAAACCCTATAAAGCCTTTGTCTAATGATTGTAAGTTCAGTTCGACGCTGAAATCTGCACAGCGGTCGGACTCACACATGTGTTTATTAAAATGCTGTCTAATTGCACACGGACCGGATCTGTGGTTATTTTGGATTCCTCTCTCAACATTGAACCTTAACACCAAACATTCTTAAACATTACAGAAATACTATGATTTAGAGAAACAGTACAACATAGCAGAAATGCTGTAATTTGACAGAAATACTATATTTGGCAGAAATACTATATTTAGCACAAATCTTATAAAATAGCAGAAATGCTGTATTTAGCACAAATACTGAAAAGCAGCAGAAATGCTATGACTTAGCACAATAGTAATAACTTAAATAGAAAAATTGGAAAAGCAAAATGGACAGCTGAAAAATCCTGAACATGCTAAGTGTCCCTCAAATGTAATTGTTAAATGAAAAGAAAATCAGCAAAAAAAAGTATAACAGTCACACAATCACAAATATGGACACATATTGAAACACACATGCACAGAGAGACACACACAGGACCAAATTCAGTCAACCAGTCTAAATATATTGAATTAAAATCATACAATAAGATGCTCCCATAAAAACTCTCTCGCCCCTCCCTTTCTCTCTCTCTCTGTCTCACACACACACACACACACACACACACACACACACACACACACACACAAGATCCAATTCAGTCAACCAGTCTAAATATATTGAATTTGAATCTTACAATGAGATCATCCCATAAAAGGCTTTCTCTCTCTCTCTCTCTCTCTCTCTCTCTGTCACACACACACACACACACACACACACACACACACACAGAGAGAGAGAAGTAAGTTTCTAGCTCAGTCAAGCAGCCTGGGAGCTGCTGAATTTGAATCCACCAATCAGAGAGCCTGTGCACTTTTTCCCGCCAAAACAGGTGCACGCAGCACAGAGAGACACAGGACTTTTGCAGTCTATTTCTCATAATGACGACTCCCCTCAAACAAATGACCATAATTTCCTAACCGTAGGGGCTAGAACGGTCATTCTTACACCGTTTTGTTCAGAAGAGATGGGGAATCTTAAAGTGTTGACACTTTATCATTAAAATATGAATTATTAAAGATATTTGACTTCTAATGCACCATAACTGAGTAGAGCAAAGCAAAACTGCCTTGACTTGCCCTCAAACAACGCTTTCTAACTCTAAATCTATTTGGAGTATCAATATCATTCTTTCACCGTAAGAGACAGCAGGCTTTGGTGAACAATCATGGAAATTTTCAGGTCTCTGTGGAAATCCATTAAAAGATATGACGAGAGAAAAAAGTGGTTCATTTCAGAGTTTGAAATCTGAAGAAATCTGAGCGAAGGACTAATTTCCTACCCTCAAACAAGTCTAACTCATTTCAGAACGGTAATAGGTGAGAAAAAATTCTTGAATTGTGAGCGTCAGGAGTGTCTGAAGATATACGGGACAAGCCTCATGTTTTAACTTCGCTTCGTTAAGGAGATATGACGATTCGAATATGCCTCTCATTACAGAAATCAAGCTGTGATTTTGAACAAGCTCTCCATTGACTTTCTATGGCGAGTTTTGCGACTTTGTGTTGGTCTGAGGAGATTTGCCAAAATTCTATAAATCTCCCAACAATGATAGTGACATTTTCTGAAGGCCAGCAAAAATACCTACGTTTTGATGTATAATTTGTGGAAGTTGAGTGCAAATTGAGCAAGTAGCAAGAAGTTGTTCGGACATGAAGAGAAGACTGCAAAACCTTCAGTGGCACACTGGAAGCCAAGTGCATAGCAACCATAACAACGCATGTATTTTGTGAAAAATCATAATTTTGCAACTCAAAACTTTAAGAGGCATAAAAGTAAAACGGTAAAAGATTTGAAAAAGCTGATTTATTCCTGAATAGCCCAATAATTTGAGAACATTTTAAAGTTTGAATGGTTGTTCTACGTGAAAGTAGGAAAAAGTAGTTAAGTTTCAAAAACAAGCAAGTTTTAGCAGAATTGCGGAAGTTTCCCATTCATTTCAATGGGACAAATTAAAGGAAAAAAGCTTAATATTTTAAAAAGTATAATAGTATAAAATACCAAAAGATATAGCCATCATTAGCAGAAATAGCAGAATAGTTTAAAATTTGAGCGGTGAAAATCGGCTGAAAATTGTGGAAGTAGATCCACGGTGAAAAAGTGTAACGGAAGTCCTAAGAATAATAATAATAATAAAGAATAAAGAGAAACAGGAACTCAATAGTGTGGATGCCTCCAGCATCCACACAATAAAGAGAAACAGGAACTCAATAGTGTGGATGCTTAATCAGCATCCACACAATAAAGAGAAACAGGAACTCAATAGTGTGGAAGCCCTTGAGGGCATCCACACAATAAAAATAAAGAGAAACAGGAACTCAATAGTGTGGATGCCTCCAGCATCCACACAACTAAAAAATTGCATTTCCTGCGAAAATGCTGTGTGGATGCCTTAACGCTGAAGTTGCCTGCTGAAAATGACTGAAAAAGATGAAAAGCTGCAAAAATTGTATGGCGGTAAAGAAACTGAAAATTATGCTGAAAACAAGTGAAAAACAGAAACTTTTGCTGAAAAGAGGTGAAAAGGCAAAGATTCTGCTTCAAAGGGGTACAGAAGTTCAAATTTCTACTGAAAAGAGGTGAAATGGTTTCCTCTGAAATGAGCAGAAGATACTGAGATTTGTATTGATAAGAGGTGAAAGGCTGAAAATTCTGCTTAAAATAGGTGAATCAGCAGAATTTCTACTGAAAAGAGGTAAAGAAGTAGAACGTTGCACTGAAAACAGGTGAATCAGCAGAATGTCTGCTAAAAAGAGATTTCTGTTGAAAACACCTGAAAAAGCTGGGATTTGTGCTGAAAAGGGTGAAAACACTCACAATTCTGCTGAAACGGGGTGAAGAAGAGGTGTTGGGCTGTTGAGAAGAGTTAAATAAGTTCATCATCATCATCATCAACTTTATTTATAAAGCACTTTAAAACAACCACAGCTGACACAAAGTGCTGTACATTAGAACTGTAAAATAAAATTACATTAGATATAAGTAAAACCAAATAAAAAGAAGAGTGAAATCATTAATTAAATAACTACTTCAATTAAAAAGAGAAACTAAGTCCCACTGAGGTTAAAAGCCAAGGAATAAAAGTGGGTTTTAAGACGTGATTTAAAAGTGGACAGTGAAGGGGCCTCTCTAATGTGCATGGGCAAATTATTCCATAATTTTGGAGCCACAATAGAGAAGGCCCTGTCCCCTCTGAGCTTCCTCCTGGATCTCGGTACCTCCAGGAGCAGCTGGTCAGCTGACCTTAGAGACCGACAGGGTGTGTGGAGATGAAGAAGCTCAGAGAGGTAAGGCTGGGCAAGACTGTGAAGGCATTTAAAAAACGTTGAACTGATATGTTTGAGTACAAATACTATGATTTGGCAATAATACTGCGTTTTAGCACAACTCCTGAGATTTGATTGAAATACTATGATTTAGAAGAAATATTATGACTTTGTACAAATACAATGTTTTGGCACAAATACTATGATTTGGCACAAATACTATTATTTACCAGAAGTACAAGGTTTCTGCAAAAATACTATGATTTTGCAGAAATACTATGTATTAGTAGTAATACTATAACATCACAGATATATGATGATTTTGCAGACATTCTGGTTTTACACAAATACTATAATGTGGCAGTATACTATGTTTTAGCACAAATACTATGATTTGCTATAAATACTATGATTTGGCACATATACTATATTCAGCAGATATACTATAACAAAACAGAAAGTCTATGACTTAGTAGTAATGCTATAACATAATAGATATACTATGATTTTGCAGACAGTCTATTTTTTTCCACAACTAGCACAATATGGCAGAAATACTATGATTTGGCACAAGTACTGTGATTTAGTACAAATACCATGATTTGGCAATAATACTGGGTTTTAGCACAACTACTGAGATTTGGGTGAAATACAATGATTTAGAAGAAATACTATGACTTCGTACAAATACAATGTTTTGGTTCGAATAATATGATTTGCAAAAAATTCTACGATTTCGCTCAAATACTATGAAATTGCAGTAATACTATGATTTTGAAGGAATACTATGATGTGGTAGAAATACTATGCCTTAGTAGTAATACTATAACGTAACAGTTATACTGATTTTGCAGACACAGTATGTTTTGGCACAAATACTACAATTTTGCTCAAATACTATGAAACTGCAGTAATACTATCATGTTGAAGGAATACTATGATTTGGTAGAAATACTATGCCTTAGTAGTAATACTATAATATAACAGATATACTGTGATTTTGCAGACATAGTATGTTTTGCACAAATGCTACGACTTTGCTCAAATACTATGAAATTGCAGTAATACTATGATTTTGAAGGAATACTATGATGTGGTAGAAATACTATGCCTTAGTAGTAATACTATAACATAACAGTTATACTGATTTTGCAGACACAGTATGTTTTGGCACAAATACTACGATTTTGCTCAAATACTATGAAACTACAGTAACACTATCATGTTGAAGGAATACTATGATTTGGTAGAAATACTATGCCTTAGTAGTAATACTATAATATAACAGATATACTGTGATTTTGCAGACATAGTATGTTGTTGCACAAATACTACGACTTTGCTCAAATACTATGAAATTGCAGTAATACTATGATTTTGAAGGAATACTATGATGTGGTAGAAATACTATGCCTTAGTAGTAATACTATAACATAACAGTTATACTGATTTTCCAGACACAGTATGTTTTGGCACAAATACTACGATTTTGCTCAAATACTATGAAACTGCAGTAATACTATCATGTTGAAGCAATACTATGATTTGGTAGAAATACTATGCCTTAGTAGTAATACTATAATATAACAGATATACTGTGATTTTGTAGACATAGTATGTTTTTGCACGAATACTACGACTTTGCTCAGATACTATGAAATTGCAGTAATACTATGATTTTGAAGGAATACTATGATGTGGTAGAAATACTATGCCTTAGTAGTAATACTATAACATAACAGTTATACTGATTTTGCAGACACAGTATGTTTTTGCACAAATACTATGATTTTGCTAAAATACTATGAAACTACAGTAACACTATCATGTTGAAGGAATACTATGATTTGGTAGAAATACTATGCCTTAGTAGTAATACTATAACATAACAGATATACTGTGATTCTGCAGACATAGTATGTTTTTGCACAAATACTGCGACTTCTGCCATGGAGCGTTAACAAGAATCTGAGGTCCATATTAGAAAAGCTCAGAAAATCATAAAACTTTGCAGAATTGTAATGAATTAGCAATATAAATTACAGGTCTGTGTATAAATTTGTAGTGAAAAAAAAAAAGTTGAACAAAGTGGGATTTAACCCACGACCTTTGACCTGCAGACCAGCGTCATTACCAATTCGCCACCTGGAACGGGGCTGGCGGCTGGAAAAAAGATTGATGAGCAGTCAGAAATAGATGGCGGTGAGAGGCTTAAATCGCCGTTTTTGGAGTTACAAACGTCGTGTAACTCAAAAACTAGGTGGGATAAGCACAAGTCGTCTACTGGGCGAATCAGCCGACTTTGGTGAACTTTGACTGCGATTTTCATTGCTCTTTTGTACCTCCGTCGCGGAGATATGACGAGAGAAGAAATTTTCATTTTCAGAGTTTGAAAACTGAGAGGAGGACAGATTTCCAACCTTCAAACAGACATAATTTATGGCTCAACAGTAAGATGACAGTAAAAACTGCTCACACCGTGAGTGTCAGCAGTGCCGAAGATAAATTGGCAGCATGCAGATGAATCTTACAAAAGAAGCTCTGAGTGAGATGTTGAGCTTGTATTTCTACCCCAAGCTGGTAGGGGTGCCCTTTATTAAACACTTGCTTGTGCTACAATGTGCTTCAAGGGTCAATAAAAGCATAACAGAACTCACTTATGGTACTGCATTCTTCCTATAAAACAATAACTGTCAGTGACTTTGTACCGTAGTATAAACACAGCATTCAAGACAACAGTTAAAAGTAACGTAACCATAAACAATGAAACAAGAACATCTAAACAGCAGCACATGTCCCAAGGCATGATGGGAGAGAACTAGCTGTTCCACCAACACGCCACATTATTTACTGAATTATGATTTGGCAGAAACACTGGGACTTGGTATAAGTAGTATGATTTACATGAAATACTTTGACTTAGCAGAAATTCTATAATCTAGCAAAAACCACTTCAGCATAGCAGAAATTCTATGATTGAGCAGAATTACTAGGATTTAGCACAAACACTATGATTTGGCTCAAAAACCTTTATTTTGCAGTTATATTGTGATTTGGCAGAAATACTGTGCTTTGGAACAAATACCAAGATTTGGCAGAAATACTATGAGCAGTAATAATATAACATAGCAGAAATACTGTTATTTTGTGGAAATACTATGCTTTGGCACAAATACCATGATTTGGCCAAAATACTATGATTTAGCAGAAATACTATGATTGAGCAGAAGTACTAAGATGTAGTAGAAGTACTTTGATTCAACAGAAATACTATTATGGAGGAGTAATACTTTAACATGGGAGAAATATTGATACAGACACACAAACATACACATACACAGAGCCTAAAGGGAACAGTGGCTGTTAAGAGTCTGGGCTTGGTATATCTAGGTCAGTTAAATTGGCTGCACCTGCTGTAATCAGCCCTTACACACACAGACAGAGAGAGGTATAAGTTTTCTGCAGTGTATTTTCACATTCAGGATTCCCCTCAAACAAATGGCCATAATTTCCTAACCGTAGGGGCTAGAACACTCATTCTGACACCGTTTTGTTCAGAAGAGATGGGGAATCTGCAGGTCTTCATAAATCAGAGATAAAATATAAATTATTAAAGATATATGACTTGCAATACACTGTAACTGAGCAGAGGCAAAGCAAAACTGCCTTGACTTGCCCTCAAACAATGTTTTGTAACTCTAAATCTATATGGAGCATCAAAATCATTCTTTCACCGTAAGAGACAGCAGGCTTTGGTGAACAGTCATGGGAATTTTCAGGTCTCTGTGGAAATCAATCAAAAAGATATGATGAGAGAAAAAAGTGCCTCATTTCCAGAGTTTGAAATCTGAAGAAATCTGAGCGAGGACAAATTTCCTATCCTCAAACAAGTGTAATTCATGGCCAAACGGTAATAGGTGAGGAAAAAATTATTGAACTGTGAGCATCAGGGATGTCTGAAGATATATTGGCACAAGCCTCATGTCTCAACTCTGTTTTGTTAAGGAGATATGACGATTTGAAAATGCCTCTCATTAGAGAAATCCAGCGGTGATTTTGAACAAACTCTCCATTGACTTTGTATGGAGACTTTTCCGACCTTGTGTTGGTCTGAGGAGATTTGACAAAATTCTATAAATCCCACAACAATGATAGTGACATTTTCAGAAAGCCAGCAAAAATACCTACGTATTGATGTATAATTTGTGGGAGTTGAGTGGAAATTGAGCGAGTAGCAAGAAGTTGTTCAGATATGAAGAGAAAATTCAGAATGGACGAGTGTACACTCTGAGTTAATTGCATAGCAACCATAACAACGCATGTATTTTCTGAAAAATCACAATTTTGCAACTCAAAACTTAAAAAGGTATAAGATTAAAATGGTAGAAGATCTGAAAAAGCTGAATCAGACAGGAATAGCCCAATAATCTGAGAACATTTTAAAGTTTGAATGGAGTTTCTAGGTGAAAGTATAAAGAAGTAGTGAAGTTTCAAAAAAACAAGCAAGTTTTAGCAGAATTTCTGAAGATTTCCATTCATTTCAATGGGACAAATTAAAGGAAAAAGTGTAATATTTTAAAAAGTATAATAGTAATAAACACCAAAAGATACAGCGCACATTAGCAGAAAGAGCAGAACAGTTTAGAGTTTGAGCGGAGAAAATCGGCTGAAAACTGAGGAAGTAGATCCACTGGCAAAAAAGCGACGGAAGCAACTTGAAGAATAATAATAAAGAATAAAGAGAAACAGGAACTCAATAGTGTGGAAGCCCTTTGAGGGCATCCACACAACTAGAAAAATTTGCATTTCCTGAAAATGCTGTGTGGATGCCTATAACGCTGAAGTTGGCTGCTGAAAAAGCTGAAAATTTGCAAAAAGTTATATGGCGGTGCAAAAACTGGAAATTCTGCAGAAAACAGGTGAAGAAGCAGAATTTTTTTGCTGAAAAGTGGTGAAAAGCCAAAAATTCTACTGAAAGGGGTAAAGACGGAGAAATCTTTGCTGAAAAGTAGTGGAAAAAAAAATGTTACCCTGAGCAGGATTTGAAACTGGCCCTTCTGGTCGAGAGGCAGCTATTCATCTCACTGAGCCAGACTCATTCTGACCAGGAATGGGTGGAGAGACTGCCAATTTTGCTGAAATGAGCAGAAGCTGCTGAGAATTGTGCTGATAAGAGGTGAAAAGGCTGAAAACTTTGCAGTAGAGTTGAATAAGCAAAATTCTGAAAATTCTGCTGAAAAGAGGTCAATCAGCATAATTTCTGCTGAAAAGAGGTGAATGAGCAAAATTCTGCTGAAAAGAGTTCAATCAGCAGAACTTCTGTTGAAAAGAGTTCTGCAGAACTCTTTTCAGAATTCTGCTGAAAAGAGGTTTTTGCTGAAAACAGCTGAAAAAGCTGGGATTTGTGCTGAAAAGTGGTGAAAAAACTGAAAATTGTGCTGAAAAGGGGTGAAAAAGCTACATTTGTGTTGAAAAGAGTTAAAACAATATAATTATGCACTGAAAAAATAGTTGCCATAAGCGGGATTTGAACCCCTGCCTCCCGCTCTGAGAACTGCTGCTCATCTCACTGAGCTAAAACACAGCTCACTCCAGGGAGCAAAATCAGTGACCACATTGATAATGTGTTCCATTCATTTCAATGGTCAAAAGTCATAGCACACATTATTAGAAATAGCAGAATTTTTTTAAAGTCTGAACATAGTATTTATACTATAACATAGTATTTCTTCTAAATCATAATATTTGAACCAAATGATAGTATTTCTGCCAAATCACAGTATTTCTGGTAAATCACAGTGTTTGTGCCAAATCACAGTATTTGTACCAAATCATACCACTTGTGACAAATCATAGTGTTAGCTGAATCTGTGCTAAAACACAGTATTATTAGTATTTATACTAAATAATATTTTCTTACAAATCATAGCATTTGTGCTGAACCATAGAAAATTCTGCCAAATCATAGTATTTGAGCCAAATCATACAATTTGTGCTGAAACATTGATTTATGTATGATTTATGATTTAGCAGAAACACTGGGACTTGGTAGAAATACTATGATTTACATGAAATACTTTGACTTAGAAGAAATACTATAATCTAGCAAAAAGTACTACAGCATAAATTCAGAAATTCTATCATTGAGCAAAATTACTAGGATTTAGCAGAAATACTATGATTTGGCACAAATACTATGTTTTAGCACAAAAATATGTTTTGGCTCAAAAACTTTTATTTTGCAGTTATACTATGATTTGGAAGAAAAACTATGCTTTGGAAGAAATACTATACTTTGGAACAAATACCATGATTTGGCAGAAATACTATGAGCAGTAATAATATAACATAGCAGAAATACTATTATTTGGGTGAATGCTATTGTTTGGCACAAACACTATGATTTCGCACTGTACAGAATGGTGTACGTCAGTTTAATGCTGGGTGGTGCTGCAATAGTAGCTATCCTCGGTCAGAAGGAGAGGCTGGCATCCAGGGATTAGATTACCACAGGTGGAGTTTATTGGCAGTCAGATGGATGTTACAGGGAGATATGGCATACAGTAGGAGGATGTGGAGGGGTGATATGGTGTAGTTTCTATGATTGAGAACAGGGTATACATTACAACATGAATACGGATTAAAGATTAAAGAAACTGGCAACAAATTCCTCCACTACAAACCAGTCTGATACCACTTCTTGCAGTGTTCACATTTACTAAGGCACTACCCAAAAAAGGCGTCACAAGAGGGCACTCCAACACAAGAGATGACCTATGTACACTTATGCACGTAGTAACAGTCAGCCTCCTACTTAGCCACTACGTAATACAGCGATATTACAGTGTACAAATTCACATAAATATGATTTGGCAGAAATACTAAACTTTGGCACAAATACTATAATTGAGTACAAGTACTCTAAGATAACAGAAATACTATGATTTAGCAGAAATACAATGTTTTGCAGAAACACTGTAATTTCACTCAAATACTATGAGATAGCAGTAATACTATGATTTGGCAGAAATGCTACGTTTTAGTACAAATACTATGACAAAGCAGAAATACTATGACTTAGAAGTAATACTATCACAAAGGGATTCCTCAAAATACTATGAAATTGCAGTAATTCTATGATTTGGCAGAAATACGGTACTTCATACAAATACAATGCTTTGGTACAAATACTATATTTTGGTTTGAATACTATGATTTGGCATGAGTAGTATGATTTAGTACAAATACTACGAATTGGCAGAAATACTGTGACTTAGTAGTAATACTATAACATAACAGATATACTGTTATGTTGCAGACAGTCTATGTTTGAACCTGGCCTCCTGGGCTCAAGGCGGCTACTCATCTCACTGTGCCAAACTGACTCTCACAAGGAAGGAGATGGAGAGACTGACAATTATGGTGAAATGAGCAGAAGCTGCTGAGAATTGTGCTCATAAGAGGTAAAGGGGCTGAAAATTTTGCAGAAAAGAGGTAAATCAGCAGAATTTCTGCAGAAAACAGGGAAAGAAGCAGAACATTGCGCTGAAAAGAGGTGAATGAGCAGAATTTCTGCTGAAAAGAGGCAGAACAACCTGGTTCTGCTCAAATTCACCAATCAGAGGTACTGCTTCTGTCTGCTTCATCAGGCTGTTTACTTGTATGTATTTCTGCCATGTGGTGTTGACAAGAATCTGAGGTCCATATTAGAAAAGCTGCTAAAATCATAAAACTTTGCAGAATTGCAATAAATTAGCAATATAAATTACAGGTCTGTGATAGTGTATCAATTTGTAGTGAAAAAAAATGTTGAACAAGGTGGGATTGAACTCACGACCTTTGAGCTGCAGAGCCGTGTCATTACTGATTGCGCCACCTGGAAAGGGGGCGGGGTCTGAAAGACAGAGACTTCAGCAGTCAGAATTAGATCGCGGTGAGAGGCGAAAAACGCCGTTTTTGGATTTACAAAACGTCGTGTAACTCAAAAACTAGGAGGGCTAGCAGCATAATTCTTGTACTGGGTGAATCAGCGGACTTTGGTGTACTTTGACTGCGATTTTCATTGCTCTTTGTACCTCCGTCGCGGAGATATGACGAGAGAAGAAACGGCTTTATTTTCGGAGTTTGAAGACTGAGAGGAGGACAGATTTCCACCCCTCAAACAAACGTAATTCATTGCTCAACGGTAAGATAATTGTAAAAACTGCTTCCACTGTGAGTGTCAGCAGTGTCTGAAGATATATTGGCACAAGCCTCATGTCCTAACTTTGCTTTGTTAAAGAGATTTGGCGATTTGAAAATGCCTCCTGTTACAGAATTTCAGCTCTGAATTTCAAAACCTCCCCATAGACTTTGAATGGGGAGTATTGAGACCTTGTGTCACTCCGAGGCAAATTGCGAAAAAACGGTAAATCTCACAATAAAGATAGTGACATTGCCTGAAAGCCAGCAAAAATCCCTACGTTTTGATGTATAATTTGTGGGGGTTGAGTGCAAATTGAGCCAGTAGCAAGAAGTTGTTTAGACATGAAGAGAAAATTCAGAACGGACCAGCACTCACTCTGACTTAATTGCATAGCAACCATAGCAACGCATGTATTTTCTGAAAAATCACAATTTTGCAACTGAAAACTTAAAGAGAGATAAGATTAAAACGGTAGAAGATCTGAAAAAGCTGAATCAGACAGGAATAGCCCAATAATCTGAGAACATTTTAAAGTTTGAATGGAGTTTCTAGGTGAAAGTATGACAAAGTAGTGAAGTTTCAAAGACAAGCAAGTTTTAGCAGAATTGTGGAAGTTTTCCATTCATTTCAATGGGACAAATTAAAGGAAAAAGTATAATATTTTAAAAAGTATAACAGTAATAAACACCAAAAGATATAGCCGGCATTAGCAGAAAGAGCAGAACAGTTTAGAGTTTGAACGGAGAAAATCGGCTGAAAACTGTGGGAGTAGATCCACGGCGCGAAAAAACGACGGAAGCGACAGGAATAATAAAGAATAAAGAGAAACAGGAACTCAATAGTGTGGAAGCCCTTGAGGGCATCCACACAATAAAGAATAAAGAGAAACAGGAACTCAATAGTGTGGATGCCTCCAGCATCCACACAATAAAGAGAAACAGGAACTCAATAGTGTGGATGCCTCCAGCATCCACACAACTAGAAAAAAATTTGCATTTCCTGCGAAAATGCAGTGTGGATGCTGGAACGCTGAAGCTGTCAGCTGAAACTAGCTGAAAAAGCTGAAAAGTTGCAGAAATTGTAAAAACTTTGCAGAAGCAAAGGCGTTGCTAAAATGTAGTAACTTAGCAGAACTGCAATATCTTAGAGGAAACATAATACTTGGCAGAAATACAATAGCATAGCAGAACTTAGCAGAAACATTGTAACTTACCAGAAACACGATAACTTCTCAAAATACAAGAATTTAGGAGAAATAGTATAAGATAACAGAAAGAATATATTTAGCCAAACATTCTTAAACATTACAGAAATACTATGATTTAGAGAAACAGTACAACATAGCAAAAATGCTGTAATTTGACAGAAATACTACATTTGGCAGAAATACTATGTTTCAACACAAATACACTGGTTTAGCACAAATATTTTAACATAGCAGAAATACAATTATATAGCAGAAATGCTATATTTAGAAAGAAAAAATATAATATAGTAGAAATACTATGATTTAGCAGAAATACTGTAATCAGCACATATACTGTAACATGACATAAATTCCTCCACTTAGTAGTAATACTATAACATAACACAAATGTTATGATTTGGCACAAAAACCATAATTTGGCAAAATATTATGATTTAGCAGAAATACTATGATTGAGCAGAAGTACTAAGATGTAGTAAAAGTACTTTGATTTAAGAGAAATACAATTATGGAGGAGTAATACTTTAAAATGGGAGAAATATTGATACACACACACACACACAGAGCCTAAAGGGAACAGTATTTGTGCCATGGAGTGTTAAGAAGAAACTGAGGTCCATATTAGAAAAGCTGGTAAAAGTTTTCAGAATTGTAATAAATGATGAATATGAATTAGTGGTCTGTGATAGTGTATTAATTTGTAGGGCAAAAAGATGTTGACCAAGGTGGACTTGAACCCACAACCTTTGGGTTGCAGACCCGTGTCATTACCAGCTGCGCCACTGGGAAAGACAGTGAGCTCTTGGGAAACAGGGTGATGAGCAGTCAGAATTAGATCGCGGTGAGAGGCGAAGAATGCCATTTTTGGAGTTACAAAACGTCGTGTAACTCAAAAGCTAGGTGGACTAGAAGCATAATTCTTGTACTGAGTGAATCAGCGGACTTTGGTGTACTTTGACTGCGATTTTCATTGCTCTTTGTACATCCGACGCAGAGATATGACGAGAGAAGAAAGGGCAGACCTCAGATATGATTGGCTGGCTGGGAAGCCGTGCAGGCCCTGATATGTAAATTTGAATGTCTCAGTCCTCAGAGAATTGGCTGCCTGGGGACCTGGCAGAAATATATAGTAAGCATAAATACTACATTTAGCAGAAATACTGTATTAAGCACAAATTCTATAAAAAGCAAAAATACTATATTAAGCACAAATCCTATAAAAAGCAGAAATACTATACTATGATTTGGTAGAAAAACTATAATTAATCAGAAATACTATATTTGGCAGAAATACTATATTTAGCACAAATCTTGTAAAACAGCAGAAATGCTATGATTTAGCACAATAGTAATAACTTAAACAGAAAAATTGGAAAAGCAAAATGGACAGCTGAAAAAATGCTGAACATGCTAAGGGTCCTTCAAATATACTTGTTAAATGAAAAAAAATCGGCAAAAAAATATATAACAGCCACACAATCACAAATATGGACACATATGGAAACACACACACACACACACAGACACGATCCAATTCAGTCAACCAGTCTAAATATATTGAATTTAAATCTTACAATGAGATCATCCCATGAAAAGGCTCTCTCTCTCTCTCTGTCACACACACACACACACACACACACACACACACACACAAGATCCAATTCAGTCAACCAGTCTAAATATATTGAATTTAAATCTTACAATGAGATCGTCACACACACACACACACACACACACACACACACACACACACACACACACAAGATCCAATTCAGTCAACCAGTCTAAATATACTGAATTTGAATCTTACAATGAGATCATCCCATAAAAAGTCTTTTCCTCTCTCTCTCTCTCTCTGTCACACACATTCACACACACACAAGATCCAATTCAGTCAACCAGTCTAAATATATTGACTTTAAATCTTACAATGAGATCATCCCATAAAAAGGCTCTCTCTCTCTCTCTCTCTCACACACACACACACACACACACACACACACACACACACACACACAAGATCCAATTCAGTCAACCAGTCTAAATATATTGAATTTGAATCTTACAATGAGATCATCCCATAAAAAGGCTTTCTCTCTCTCTCTCTCTCTCTGTCACACACACACACACACACACACACACACACACACACACACAAGATCCAATTCAGTCAACCAGTCTAAATATATTGAATTTAAATCTTACAATCAGAGATCATCCCATAAAAGGCTTTCTCTCTCTCTCTCTCTCTCTCTCTCACACACACACACACACACACACACACACAAGATCCAATTCAGTCAACCAGTCTAAATATATTGAATTTAAATCTTACAATCAGAGATCATCCCGGGAGCTGCTGAATTTGAATCCACCAATCAGAGAGCCTGTGCACTTTTTCCGCCAAAACAGGTGCAGCCGTTTTACACACAATCAGCACAGAGAGAGACAGGATTTCTGCAGTGTATTTCTCATAGTGAGGATTCCTCTCAAACAAATGGCCATAATTTCCTAACCGTAGGGGCTAGAACGATCATTCTTACACCGTTTTGTTCAGAAGAGATGGGGAATCTTCAGGTGTTAACAATTTATCATTAAAATATGAATTATTAAAGATATTTGACTTGTAATGCACCATAACTGAGTAGAGGCGCAGCAAAAACTGCCTTGACCTGCCCTCAAACAACGCTTTCTAACTCTAAATCTATTTGGAGTATCGATATCATTCTTTCACCGTAAGAGACAGCAGGCTTTGGTGACCAGTCATGGAAATTTTCAGGTCTTTGTGGAAATCTATCAAAAGATATGACGAGAGAAAAAAGTGGTTCATTTCCAGAGTTTGAAAGCTGAAGAAATCTGAGCGAGGGACAAATTTCCTACCCTCAAACAAACGTAATTCATGGCCAAATGGTAATAGGTGAGAAAAAAAATCGTACACTGTGAGCGTCATGAGTGTCTGAAGATATATTGGCACAAGCCTCATGTCTTAACGTCGCTTTGTTAGGGAGCTATGACGATTCGAATATGCCTCTCATTACAGAAACCAGCGGTGATTTTGAACAAACTCTCCATAGACTTTCTATGGAGAGTTTCAGACTTTGTGTTGGTCTGAGGAGATTTGCCAAAATTCTATAAATCCCACAACAATGATAGTAACATTTTCTGAAAGCCAGCAAAAATACCTACGTTTTGATGTATAAATTGTGGAAGTGGAGTGAAGACTGAGCAAGTAGCAAGAAGTTGTTCAGACATGAAGAGAAGACTGCAAAACTTTCAGTGGCACACTGAAAGCCAAGTGCATAGCAACCATAACAACGCATGTATTTTCTGAAAAATCACAAAATGAAACTCAAAACTTAAAGAGGGATAAGATTAAAACGGTAACAGATATGAAAAAGCTGAATCATTCATGAATAGCCCAATAATTTGTGAACATTTTAAAATTTGAATGGTTGTTCTAGGCGAAAGTATGAGAAAGTAGTTAAGTTTCAAAATCAAGCAAGTTTTAGCAGAATTTTGGAAGTTTTCCATTCATTTCAATGGGACAAAAAAAAAGCATAAAAAGCTTAATATTTTAAAAAGTATAATAGTTAAAAATACCAAAAGTCATAGCGCACATTAGCAGAAATAGCAGAATAGTTTAAAATTTGAACGGTGAAAATCGGCTGAAAATTGTGGAAGTAGAAAAGTGCCAAAAAAAGTGCAAAAAGTGGCAACTAGAATAATAATAATAAAGTATAATAATAATAATGAAGAATAAAGAGAAACAGGAACTCAATAGTGTGGATGCCTTAAAGCATCCACACAATAATAAAGAATAAAGAGAAACAGGAACTCAATAGTGTGGATGCATAAAGCATCCACACAATAAAGAGAAACAGGAACTCAATAGTGTGGATGCCTTTGAAGGCATCCACACAATAAAGAGAAACAGGAACTCAATAGTGTGGAAGCCCTTTTAGGGCATCACAATAATAATAATAATAATAATAATAATAATAATAATAATAATAAATCCGAGGAATAGTAATATGTGTGCCTCTTGGCATAGGCACACATAATTAGGAACATTATAACGTGATCAAAAAGTGAAAGTACCAGTTAACAAGGTCAATGAATGTGGCAATATGAATCCTAATACATAAATATACAGTTAACAGTTGGTTTAAATAATACTGGATTGCATGCCCTGGGACAGAGGCGAGGCTGCCATATCGCACCATTGGCCCCTCTGGCCATCATCAGTAGGCGGTAGGTGAAGAGTCTTGACTAAGGACACAACGACCGAGAGTGCCCGAGGCAGGGCTCGAACCGGCAACCTTCTGATCACAAGGCAAACTGCCAACTCTTGAGCCACAATCGCCCTAACTAGCAATGATAATAATACATATGTGATGTAACACAAGCTTATAGGAATCATGTTAGATATTTTTTCATAGCATTACATTTGAATTCAACAGTTCAATCTTTCAAATAACAGACAGATATTTGTGAAATCATGATACATTTGTGCATGTATTTTAACAATCTAGATATGCATATGTACAGACAGATACATTTAATAATCATGAAAATTATGTTTTAGTACATTACAGTGATTTAACGTTAATTGACATTTGAAATGTGAAGTCACAGTCTATTTACGTAACTTTAATGATATTCTAGAAGAACAGAACAAAACTGTAAAATGCACAGTAAAATACTTTCATATTAGGATTTTTTCCTACAGTGCAGCCATACCCGTGACCTTGTGGTTGTTAGTTCACATTCATTGGCCCAGTGGTTCCCAAACTTTTTTTGCCAGGCCCCCCTTTGTTTTACAAGAAAAATGTTTGTGCCCCCCCACAGAGTTCGTCATGCAACGTCAAAGGTATGTGCCTCTTTTCACGTCACGCTGTGCGCCACGTTATTCTTTACATGAGATGAATTGCAGAATGGCAGATAGAGACAAAATACTGTTACTGTTAATCTGACTATCTGCAGTTTTTACACGCTTACATATACACACGCAGTTACTGTCCCTCCATTTAGAAAGGCAGAGGTGTCACGGTGTAATTATTTTACGTGTAGTTGTTTTTTTTTTCCTGTGTAATAATATTCAACATTGCTATTGCTACATTTTTAAAAAAAAATGCCTCTCTGTGCAAAATGGGTTCAAAAACAAAAACAGCTGTGGGATACTGTTTGTCCATGATTTGAACAGGAGGGAACAAATCGTGGCAGGATCACCCTGATATTATTTGTATCCCACTGTAACTTTACTGCATAAAGAGCTAACATGTCCAAAATGTCAGGAGTAGTTAGTCATTACAAGAAGTGTTTGTGAACTAAAAATCAAGAATGTTGGATACTGTTTGTCCGTGATTTGGAGAGCCCAGCACTGCTCCCCACGCAGGGAAAACTAATTTAGCAGGGGAGACCTACCTTGGCACTTGCGCAGGTGAAGCCAAAGGGAAGATATGCTTCACCATATTTTCTAGTCTTTGACTTGGAAGGAAGTTGGTTTGGAAACATATTTGGCGATGCTTCATGTCCTGCTTTGCGTTTGTGTGGGAGCCCCGTCAAAAACCTGTCCATTATGCCAGCAGTATACAAGCGTTTTTTTTTTTTTTTTTCATACCGCGCCCCCCCACTAGGGGGCGGGCCCCACACTTTGGGAACCTCTGCATTGGCCGATGCTTAGCGTCATGTTATTGTGTGTCCCAACATCCAATGGCATGTCACATTGTTTTCATGGCCACACCCTCGCCCCAGGTGCAGAGGCCTATTTCTGTTCAGGAATGTTGTGAAGACTTTGAGATTTATATTAATTGCAATTCCTACCTCTACATTTATTTTAAAAAATATATAATTAGCACAGCGTGGCCGTGCAATGTTTTGTATGTTTTTTTAGTTTATATTCCTATTAATTATATTTTCACTTGTTACCTCTGAAGTATTGAATTAGACCTAGATGACATGAACTTTTCAGCAAAATTATAATTCAAATACTCCTTTAATTATTGATTATTCTCATTGATTTTTGATCATTTTATATATTTTTCCATAGTATTACATTTGAATTTAACAGATCATTCTCTCACATAACAGACAAATATTTGTGAAATTATGATACATTTCTGAATGTCTTTTTACAATCTACATATGCATATGTACACAAAATATATTTAAAAAACAAGTAAATTGTGTTTTACTATATTTACAGTGATGTTATGTTATTTTACCTTTGACATGTAACATCACAGTCTACTTATGTAAATGTAATGATATTCTAGAAAGACAGTACAAAACTGTAAAATATACAGTACGATACTTTAACATTACTATTTTTTGGAACAGTGTGCCTCAATGTCTCACACATTCATGCCGCTAACATAGGGTATCTCAGGAAGTTGGAAGCAGGCGTTCACACGGGAAGAGTTAATCTTTTGTCTTCTCCACTGTAAGAGGAAGCAAGGGAGTGTGAACTTTTCTCTGGGGGAAGACCAAAGGTGTGAAAACAGCTGTGTACTGCCTTTTGGTTCTGTAGAAGGTGTTTAAACCCAAGGCTGTGTTGGGTTCAGCAGAGACTCTGCCTTGGGTTTAACCCACGATGGCTGCTCTCACCAAGTAGGTTTTGCTGTTTTTGATGAAAGGATGTTAGCTACATCCTACCGTTGTCTGTAGGCTTTATTTAATGGAAACGTCCACAACAACTGTCACAAAGTATATAACTCAGAATAAACTGTATCATCTCAAAACTGTATCATCACAGTTTTGAGATGATACAGACCAGACATGCTCTTCAGTTATGCAGACATCCAACTTTTAATACAAAGGTTAAAGTTAAAACTATAATTCAGATACATTCTGATGGCATAGAAAATTAAGCTTATGCATAATTTCAATAAGGAAGATCTGTAATAAGTCATTTGTCTGCTTCCTGGTGGCTGCTAGTTTATATCTATTCATTTTAAAGCACAAACTCAGTACTGGCTTCATTACTTTATTCCAGTTATGCTCTTGCCTGCCTTCTCCAAGCAACTCAGCCTCCACTCTGCATGTTTTAAATCTGTTGCTCTTCTGCTTCTGCTATTCTGCATTTCAGATCCTGAGTCATGCAGCCCGCCTCCTCTCCTTTCTCCTCCTCACCGTGGTCACTTGGAACCCTGTCCCAGCCTCCATCTTCATCACTACCAGCATGTTGACTCTGGGGTGGGGCTTGTGCAAAATCCTGCCACTGCTGAGATTCAATCTGCTATGATGGGTCATTGGAGTCTAAGTGCCTAACAGTTACATTTATTTCTGTATCTCAATAAATCATGTTCGTTTTTTCCACATGATCTTTCCTTATTGAACTGTTTTTGTAGATAAGCTTCAAGTCAGCAAGCACAACAATACCTAAACCAAAAATATTATCACCAGAAGTGAGAAAGTATCTGGACTATCTCCAGCTGTGTGCATGTATTAAAGATAACTTCAGACACTGTCTGGTTGTCATGTCTGAAACAGGCTGTACAGTCACACAGATAAAAGACATCAGTCGTGTTTCTAATGATATAAATCAACCAGAAAGATTATAAAGACAAAAGCTGTGAGACGCCACTAGAGAAAGGATGGCTTGTTATTATTACATGAAGTGATTTAGAAATAATATGTAAGCTTTCAGGGCAGCACTCACAACTTTTTAAAACTGATTACCTGATGGTAAGCTTACACACACTGTTCCAAAAAATAGTAATGTCAAAGTATCTTACTGTATATTTTACAGTTTTGTACTGTTTTTCTAGAATATCATTACATTTACACAAGTAGACTGTGATGTTACATGTCAAAGGTAAAATAACATGACATCACTGTAAATGTAGTAAAACGCAATTTACTTGTTTTTTAAATATTTTTTTTTGTACATATGCATATTTAGATTGTAAAAATACATTCAGAAATGTATCATAATTTCACAAATATTTGTCTGTTATTTGAGAGAATGATCTGTTAAATTCAAATGTAATACTATGGAAAAATATATAAAATGATCGAAAATTAATGAGAATAATCAATAATTAAAGGGGTATTTGAATTATAATTTTGCTGAAAAGTTCATGTCATCTAGGTCTGATTCAATAATTCAGAGGTAACAAGTGAAAATATAATTAATAGGAATAAAAACTTAAAAAAAAAACATATAAAACATTGCACGGCCACGCTGTGCTAATTATATATTTTAAAAAAATAAATGTAGAGGTAGGAATTGCAATTAATATAAATCTCAAAGTATTCACAACATTCCTGAACAGAAATAGGCCTCTGCACCTGGGGTGAGGGTGTGGCCATGAAAACAATGTGACATGCCATTGGATGTTGGGACACATAATAACATGATGCTAAGCATTGGCCAATGAATGTGAACTAACAACCACAAGGTCACGGGTATGGCTGCACTGTAGGAAAAAATCCTAATATGAAAGTATTTTACTGTGCATTTTACAGTTTTGTTCTGTTCTTCTAGAATATCATTAAAGTTATGTAAATAGACTGTGACTTCACATTTCAAATGTGAAGTCACACATCACACAATGTTAAATAAATGTAATGTAATAAAACATAATTTCTGTCTGTACATATGCATATTTAGATTGTTAAAATACATAAGATAAGATAAGATAAGATAACCTTTATTAGTCCCATACATGGGAAATTTGTTTTGTCACAGCAGGAAGTGAACAGTGCAAAAGTTATGAAGCAAAAATTAGAATACAATAAGAAGAAATACAGTACACAACTGTACAGAATAGAATAAAATAAAATACTATATACAGTAAAATAAAATAGAATAAAATATACAATAGGATAAAAATAGAATACAAATGCTATATACAACTGAGTAAAAATACAACGATGCCAGAAAAGATTATTGCACTTAGTGTTATTGCACATGTGTGGATGTGTGTGTTTGATTAGTTTAAGTCTTTGTTGTTGAGTCTGACAGCAGTGGGGAGGAAAGACCTGTGAAAACTTTCTGTCCCACACCATGGGTGCCGCAGCCTGCCACTGAAGGAGCTGCTCAGTGCTGTCACAGTCTCCTGCATGGGGTGGGAGATGTTGTCCAACAGGGATGACAGCTTAGCCACCATTCTCCTGTCACTCACCACCTCCACTGGGTCCAGAGGGCATCCTAGAACAGAGCTGGCCCTTCTGATCAGCCTGTTCAGTCTCTTCCTGTCCCCGGCAGAGATGCTGCCACCCCAGCAGACCACACCGTAAAAGATGGCTGAGGCCACCACAGAGTCATAGAAGGTCTTCAGGAGTGGGCCCTCCACTCCAAACGACCTGAGTCTCCGCAGCAGGTACAGCCTGCTCTGCCCTTTTCTGTAGAGGCCTTCTGAATTATGAGGCCAGTCCAGTTTGTTGTCCAGATGAACACCAAGGTACCTGTAGCTGTCCACAGCCTCATTGTCCATACCTTGGATGTTCAGTGGTTGCAGTGGAGGATGTTTGTGCCTGCGGAAGTCTACCACCAGCTCTTTGGTTTTACTGGCGTTGATCTGGAGGTGGTTCAGCTGGCACCAGTCCACAAGGTCTTGGGTCAGTCCTCTGTACTCCTTGTCGTCCCCATCAGTGATGAGGCCGACTATTGCAGAGTCATCAGAGAACCTCTGCAGGAAGCACTGGGTGGAGTTGTGGGAGAAGTCTGCAGTGTAGATGGTGAAGAGGAACGGAGCCAGAACCGTTCCCCGTGGGGCCCCCGTACTGCAGACGACCCTGTCCGACACACAGCCCTGAGTTCTCACATACTGTGGTCGGTCGGTGAGGTAGTCCAGAATCCAGGTAGTGAGGTGACTCCTGAGTTCTCCAGCTTGTCCTTCAGGACCGTGGGAAGAATGGTGTTGAAGGCACTGGAGAAATCAAAGAACATGATTCTCACAGTGCTCCCAGGGGAGCAAATCTGTTCAAGAAATGATTCAGTTCATTTGCCCAGCTCACATCCCTCCCAGGCAGAGAGTTCTGATGTTTGTGGCCCGAGAAGGTTCTGAGGCCTCTCCAGACTTCACCAACGTTGTTTTGCTGAGGCTGGTTCTCCATCTTCTGCCTGTAGCTGTCCTTCCCATTCCTTATCAGTCCCCTCGGCTCTCTCTGCGCCCTTTTCAACTCCTCTTTGTCTTTGGATTTGAAGGCCCTCCTCTTCTGCTTGAGGACAGCTTTAATTTCTGGGGTAATCCAAGGTTGAACAAATTGCATGCACAAATGTATCATGATTTCACAAATATCTGTCTTATTTGAAAGATTGAACTGTTGAATTCAAATGTAATGCTATGAAAAAATATCTAACATGATTCCTATAAGCTTGTGTTACATCACATATGTATTATTATCATTGCTAGTTAGGGCGATTGTGGCTCAAGAGTTGGCTGTTTGCCTTGTGATCAGAAGGTTGCTGGTTTGAGCCCTGCCTCGGACGCTCTTGGTCATTGTGTTCTTGGTCAAGACTCTTCACCTACTGGTGATGGTCAGAGGGGCTGATGGTGCGATATGGCATTCTTGCCTCTGTCAGTCTGTCCCAGGGGATGCAATCCATTATTACTTAAACCAACTGTTAACTGTACATTTATGTATTATGATTCATATTGCCACATTCATTGACCTTGTTAATAGGTACTTTCATTTTTTGATCATGTTACAATGTTCCTAATTTAATGTCTAAAAGCACTTGGAAAAGGCAAAATCCCATGTAAAATTAGCACAACGAACTCTATTTTCAGTACTGAAAATAACCGTATTTTTATGAGAAAGGTATTTTCTGTTATTTTACGGTAGTATTTTGGTGCCCCAGCTGCCAGAATATTACCGTTTTTTTAAGATGTTTTTTTTAACAGTGCATGCTAAAATCCCATGGCATCAAAGCAGTGTGCAATAAAATAATGTGAATAATACATAAATATAAATAAAAGATATTCCTTTACACAGTATAGGTACATAATACTCCACAGGCTGTAACACTGTAATCTAAATAAAATGATAAATGATCATTTTAAATGATAAAAATGATAATCAAAATAATAAGAAAAGCAAAGTGAAAAATAAATGTTATCCACATTAACTAAATTAAAAATGGTGTTAATCTTTTGATAATGTACACAGCCTTTGTCCCAACCAGGACTCGAACCTGCACTCAGACGGTGCGATTTGATTGGCTGATTCTCCGTTACACCTATACGTGATGGGCCGTTATCAGATGAAAGTACAAAACTCTCAAGAACCCCCCTCCTTGCACTGGTTGCATAAATTTCAGGTGGCATTTTTAAAACATGCCATGACATAACACACAGCTGACAGCTGCAAACATCTCAGGTACTGACTTGCTGCTTTCTAATATCTGTGTTTATTTCTGAATATACCTACATGGTTATTAGACATCCCACATAAAGGGTGACAAAGGCAGTAACTATAAATGACCATAACATTGCGATGGGCTCAATTCATATAGTTCTATCACGTGCACACGCATGTTAGCAACCATAACCACGGCCCGCTGTAGGTATATGAATGCTGCACAAGGTTCCAGTCGTCCCTTTACACTTGCTCTTGGACTTGTCTTGACCTGCTCCAAGCTCAGCTTGTGGATAGATAACGTTTGGAGAATATTTCTACAGAAAGCGGATTTTACTAGAAAGCGACAACAACTACTGCATCTTTGGATCTTTTGTACTTGTGTTTCATCATAACAGCAAAGCTTGAAGATGGCTCGTTGTGGACCCCGACTCGTCGACAGTCACCTGGTACATTTCGAAATTTCTTCAATTATTTTAAGAGTCACTAGATGTCACTAATCATTTATGTATTTAAGTAACTAATAATTTAACAAGTTCCAGTGTGAATATCAAGTTTTAATGTGATCAAAATAAGTGTATTATAGACTTTTCCCGGTAAATTGCTTGTATGCTTTAAATTTTCCAGGAGAGGTGTACAATTTATTACCGATTGGTGTACGAATGTGAAAAAAGGTGTTACTTTGATTTAAAGCCTTCAAATTTGACACTTTTTTCAAATGAAATGGTTAAAATTAGCTTAACATTCGTAAAATGCCCCCCTACCCCAAATATACATATATATGTGTGTATCGGTTTCTATGGTAACAGCATTTCCTCACAATGGTAGAACATATAGTAGTAAACATACCAGATCCCCTGTAGATCCTAACATCATTTGCTTCTCTGGATCAAAGGCTTCATTTGAATAAAGTATAACTTTTTCCCAGCTACATAATGCGATTAGTTAGTTATAAATTCTAAGTAGTTTTAAATTTACTGTAGAATATTTATATAATAAGGTATTCATGCCCAGTTCTTTACAAATCAATACCTACTATCCATCACCTACTCGAACGTAATGTTTGCATAAAGGTTTAAAAAGAACAAATAAACAAAATGGACATATACAAAATACAATACTCTTACCTTAACAGGGTAGTGTGCACAGAGTGAGCTGCCTTGGCAGAGATTTGGTGCTCTTCTTTTAAAAATGGATGTTTCACTTAATGATTGTGGACATAGTTGACATCTTGTTTTCTTCTCACATGAACAAGTAAAGTGTCATTCAGTCTGATATAAATGTAGCCTGTAGCTTTAGCACTGGGTGTTTACTACATTCCTAATGTTATTTTAAACTTGTTTCCTTACAGGCTGTCTTGACTACATTGTTGAACGTCCCAAGAACGAGGCCTTTCTAAAGTCATGAGGATTCTTGATGACACTCTCCTGAGCGCCATCTGTTCTGATGAAGCATGGGACACTGATACCGAGCGTGTCAATAAAGGTGAGTACATTGCCCTCTCACCCTCCCCCTCTTCTCATGAAGAACTGGATGCTGATGCGTGTCAGTGAAGTGGAAGGTGAGTACCCCCCCGCCTCACTTTCTTGCACTGAGGTCTGCTTATTGTAAATATCTTGTACTTGTTTGAACACCTTTCAATGTTAAAGTTGACCTTTGTGCTTTTCTGTGTTGGAAAGACACTTTCTTGCACTGAGGTCTGCTTATTGTAAATATCTTGTACTTGTTTGAACAGCTTTCAATGTTAAAGTTGACCTTTGTGCTTTTCAGTGTTGGAAAGACACTTTCTTAAACTGAGGTCTGCTTATTGTAAATATCATGTACTTGTTTGAACATCTTTTAATGTTAAAGTTGACCCTATGTGCTTTTCAGTGTTGGAAAGACACTTTCTTGCACTGAGTTCTTTCTTGCACGTTCCGGAGTCACAACGTTCCCCCAACGTTCACCCAACATTACGGAGTCAGAACATTCCACCAATGTTCCACCAACGTTCCATCAATGTTCCCCAAACATTCCAGAATCAAAACATTCCACCAACGTTGCACCAACGTTCCCCCAACGTTCCGGAGTCACAACATTCACCCAACATTCACCCAACGTTCAACGTTACCCCAATGTTCCGGAGTCACAACGTTCCACCAACGTTCCACCAAAGTTTCCCAAACATTCCGGAGTCATAATTTTCCACCAACGTTGCCCCAACATTCCAGAGTCACAACGTTCAACCAATGTTTCACTAACGTTCCACCAACGTTGCCCCAACGTTCCAGAGTCACAATGTTCCACCAACCTTTCCCAAACATTCCGGAGTCATAACATTCCAACAACGTTCCCCCAACATTCCGGAGTCACTGCGTTCCTCAAACGTTCACTCAACATTCCGGAGTCAGAACATTCCACCAATGTTCCACCAACGTTCCATCAACATTCCCCAAACATTCCGGAATTAAAACATTCCACCAACGTTCAAACAACCTTCCACCAACATTCCCCAACATTCCGGAGTTCCAACATTCCGGAGTTCCAACATTCCGGAGTTCCAACATTCCCCAACATTTCCGAGGTCCAACATTCCCCAACATTCCGGAGTTCCAAAATTCCAGAGTTCCAACATTCCCCAACATTCCAGAGTTCCAACATTCCCCCACATTCCGGAGTTCCCAACATTTCAGAGTTCAAACATTCCCAACATTCCGGAGTTCCAACATTTCCGAGTTCCAACATTCCCCAACATTCCGGAGTTCCAACATTCCCGAATTCCAACATTCCCCAACATTCCCGAGTGCCAACATTCCCCAACATTCCCGAGTTCTAACATTCCCCAACATTCCGGAGTTCCAACATTCCCGAGTTCCAACATTCCCCAACATTCCAGAGTTCCAACATTCCCCAACATTCCAGAGTTCCAACATTCCCGAGTGCCAACATTCCCCAACATTCCGGAGTTCCAACATTTCGGAGTTCCAACATTCCCCAACATTCCGGAGTTCCAACATTCCGGAGTTCCAACATTCCACAGTTCCAACATTCCCGAGTGCCAACATTCAAGAGTTCCAACATTCCCCCACATTCCGGACTTCCAACATTCCCCAACATTCCAGAGTTCCAACATTCCGGAGTTCCAACATTCCGGAGTTCCAACATTCCGCAGTTCCAACATTCCGGAGTTCCAACATTCCCCAACATTTCCAGGTCCAAAATTCCCCAACATTCAGAGTTCCAACATTTCGAGTTCCAACATTCCCAACACATTCGAGTTCCAACATTCGGAGTTCCAACATTCCACAGTTCCAACATTCCGAAAGTGCCAACATTCAAGAGTTCCAACATTCCGGACCACATTCGGACTTCCAACATTCCCCAACATTCCAGAGTTCCAACATTCCGAGTTCCAATATTCCAGAGTTCCAACATTCCCTAGTTCCAACATTCCCCAAGTTCCAGAGTTCCAACATTTCCGAGGTCCAAAATTCCCCAACATTCCAGAGTTCCAATATTCCCCAGAGTTCCAACATTCCCCAACATTCTAGAGTTCCAACATTCCCCAAAATTCCGTAGTTCCAACATTCCGGAGTTCCAACATTCCCCCACAATCCGGAGTTCCAACATTCCCCAACATTCCAGAGTTCCGATATTCCCCAACATTCCGGAGTTCCAACATTCCAGAATTCCAACATTCCCCAACATTCGGAGTTCCAACATTCCCGACTTCCAACATTCCCCAACATTCCCGAGTTCCAACATTCCCCAACATTCCAGAGTTCCAACATTCCCCAACATTCCGGAGTTCCAACATTCCCGAGTTCCAACATTCCCCAACATTCCCGAGTGCCAACATTCCTGAGTTCCAACACCCCAACATTCAACATTCCGAGTTCCAACATTTCGAGTTCCAACATTCCCAGTGCCAACATTCCCCAACATTCGGAGTTCCAACATTCGGACTTCCAACACTCCCCAACATTCCGAGTTCCAACATTCCCCAACATTCCAGAGTTCCAACATTCCCCAACATTCAGAGTTCCAACATTCCCGAGTTCCAACATTCTCCAACATTCTGGAGTTCCAACATTTCGAGTTCCAACCTTCCCCCACATTCCGGAGTTCCAACATTCCCCCACATTCCGGAGTTTCAACATTCCCCAACATTCCCCAGTTCCAACATTCCCCAACTTTCCGGAGTTCCACATTCCCGAGTTCCAACATTCCCCAACATTCCGGAGTTCCAACATTCCGGAGTTCCGAGTTCCAACATTCCCCAACATTTCGAGTTCCAACATTCCTGAGTTCCAACATCACACAACATTCCAGAGTTCCAACATTCCCCAACATTCCAGAGTTCCAACATTCCCGAGTTCCAACATTCCCCAACATTAAGGAGTTCCAAAATTCCCCAACACTCCAGAGTTCCAACATTCCTCAACATTCCTGAGTGCCAACATTCCCCAACATTCCAGAGTTCCAACATTCCCCACATTCGGATTTTCAACATTCGGAGATCCAACATTCCCCAGTTCCAACATTCCCCAACTTTCCGGAGTTCCACATTCCCGAGTTCCAACATTCCCCAACATTCCGGAGTTCCAACATTCCGGAGTTCCTACATTCCCCAACATTCCCGAGTTCCAACATTCCTGAGTTCCAACATCACACAACATTCCAGCGTTCCAACATTCCCCAACATTCCAGAGTTCCAACATTCCCCAACATTAAGGAGTTCCAAAATTCCCCAACACTCCAGAGTTCCAACATTCCTGAGTGCCAACATTCCCCAACATTCCGGAGTTCCAACATTCCAGAGTTCCAACAATCCCGAGTTCCAACATTCCAGAGTTCCAACATTCCCGAGTTCCAACATTCCCCAACATTCTGGAGTTCCAACATTCCCGAACATTCAGGAGTTCCAACATTCCCCAACATTCGGAGTTCCAACATTCCCCAACATTCCGAGTTCCAACATTTCGGAGTTCCAACATTCCCCAACATTCCGAGTGCCAACATTCCCCAACATTCCGAGTTCCAACATTCCCCAACATTCAGTTCCAACATTCCAGAGTTCCAACATTCCCCAAGTGCCAACATTCCCCAACATTCCGAGTTCCAAAATTTCGAGTTCCAACATTCCCAACATTCCGGAGTTCCAACATTTACCAACATTCCAGAGTTTCAACATTCCCCAACATTCCCCAGTTTCCAACATTCCAGAGTTCCAACATTTCCCAACAGTGCCAACATTCCCCAACATTTCAGAGTTCCAACATTTCGGACTTCCAACATTCCCCCACATTCCGGAGTTCCAACATTCCCCAACATTCCAGAGTTCCAACATCCCGGAGTTCCAACATTCCACAGTTCCAACAATCCCGAGTTCCAACAATCCGTGTTCCAACCTTCCAGAGTTCCAACATTCCCCAACATTCCGAGTTCCAACATTCCGGAGTTCCAACATTCCCCAACATTCCGGAGTTCCAACATTCCCAACATTCCAGAGTTCCAACATTCCCGAGTGCCAACATTCCCCAACATTCGGAGTTCCAACATTCGGAGTTCCAACATTCCAGAGGTCCAACATTCCAGAGGTCCAACATTCCAGAGGTACAACATTCCCCAACATTCCAGAGTTCCAACATTCCAGAGTGCCAACATTCCCCAACATTCATTCAACATTCGGAGTTCCAACATTTTCGAGTTCCAACATTCCCCACATTCCGGAGTTCCAACATTCCCGAGTTCCAACATTCTCCAACATTTCGAGTTCCAACATTCCCGAGTTCCAACATTCCCCCAACATTCCCGGGTGCCAACATTCCCAAGTGCCAACATTCCCCAACATTCGAGTTCCAACATTTCGAGTTCCAACATTCCCAACATTCCAAGTTCCAACATTCCGGACTTCCAACATTCCCGAGTTCCAACATTCCCCAACATTCCGAGTTCCAACATTCCCCAACATTCGGAGTTCCAACATTCCCCGACATTCCAACATTCCAGAGTTCCAACATTCCCCAACATTCCGAGTTCCAACATTCCCCAACATTCCCCGAGTTCCAACATTCCGAGTGCCAACATTCCCCAACATTCCGAGTTCCAACATTTCGGAGTTCCAACATTCCCCAACATTCCGGAGTTCCAACATTCCGGAGTTCCAACATTCCCGAGTTCCAACATTCAAGAGTTCCAACATTCCCCAACATTCCCGAGTTCCAACATTCCCGAACATTCCGGAGTTCCAACATTCCGGAGTTCCAACATTCCGGAGTTCCAACATTCCCCAACATTCCGGAGATCCAACATTCCCGAGTTCAAACATTCCCCAACATTCCAGAGTTCCAACATTCCCCAACATTCCCGAGTTCCAACATTCCCCAACATTCCCGAGTTCCAACATTCCCGAGTGCCAACATTCCCCAACATTCCGGAGTTCCAACATTTCGGAGTTCCAACATTCCCCAACATTCCGGAGTTCCAACATTCCGGAGTTCCAACATTCCCCAACATTCCCGAGTGCCAATATTCCCCAACATTCCGGAGTTCCAACATTCCGGAGTTCCAACATTCCCCAACATTCCAGAGTTCCAACATACCCCAACATTCCAGAGTTCCAACATTCCCGAGTGCCAACATTCTGCAACATTCCGGAGTTCCAACATTTCGGATTTCCAACATTCCCCAACATTCCAGAGATCCAACATTCCCGAGTTCCAACATTCCCCAACATTCCGTAGTTCCAACATTCCGGAGTTCCTACATTCCCCAACATTCCCGAGTTCCAACATTCCCGAGTTCCAACATTCCCCAACATTCTGGAGTTCCAACATTCCCCAACATTCAGGAGTTCCAACATTCCCCAACATTCCGGAGTTCCAACATTCCCCAACATTCCGGAGTTCCAACATTCCGGAGTTCCAACATTCCCCAACATTCCCGAGTGCCAACATTCCCCAACATTCCGGAGTTCCAACATTCCCGAGTTCAAACATTCCCCAACATTCCGGAGTTCCAACATTCCCCCACATTCCGGAGTTCCAACATTCCCCAACATTCCGGAGTTCCATCATTCCAGAGTTCCAACATTCCCCAACATTCCGGAGTTCCAACATTGCCGAAGTTCCTACATTCTCCAACATTCCGGAGTTCCAACATTCCTGAGTGCCAACATTCCCCAACATTCCGGAGTTCCAACATTCCCCAAGTTCCAACAATCCCGAGTTCCAACATTCCGAGTTCCAACATTCCCGAGTTCCAACATTCCAGAGTTCCAACATTCGAGTTCCAACATTCCACAACATTCAGGAGTTCCAATATTCCCCAACATTCCGAGTTCCAACTTTCCTCAACATTCGGAGTTCCAACATTCCTGAGTGCCAACATTCCACAACGTTCGGAGTTCCAACATTCCGAGTTCCAACATTCCCCGAGTTCCCCAAAAATCCCGAGTTCCAACATTTCCGAGTTCCAACATTCCCGAGTTCCAACATTCCCCAAGTTCCAACATTCCACAACATTTAGAAGTTCCAATATTCCCCAACATTCGGAGTTCCAACATTCCTCAACATTTCGAGTGCCAACATTCCCCAACATTCCCGAGTTCCAACATTCCCCAACATTCCCGAGTTCCAACATTCCAGAGTTCCAACATTCCCGAGTGCCAACATTCCCCAACATTCCGGAGTTCCAACATTTCGAGTTCCACCATTCCAACATTGGAGTTCCAACATTCCCCAACATTCCGAGTTCCAACATTCTCGAGTCACAACATTCCCCAACATTTCCGAGTTCCAACATTCCCCAACATTCCCGAGTTCCAACATTTCCGAGTTCCAACATTCCCCAACATTCCAGAGTTCCAACATTCCAGAGTTCCAACATTCCTGAAGTGCCAACATTCCCCAACATTCCGGAGTTCCAACATTTTGAGTTCCAACATTCCCCACATTCGAGTTCCAACATTTACCAACATTCCAGAGTTCCAACATTCCCCACATTCGGAGTTCCAACATTCCCCAACATTCCAGAGTTCCGATATTCCCCAACATTCGAGTTCCAACACATTCGGAGTTCCAACATTCCCCAACATTCCAAGTTCCAACATTCGAGTCCCAACATTCCCCAACATTCCCGAGTGCCAACATTCCCCAACATTCCCGAGTTCTAACATTCCCCAACATTCCAGAGTTCCAACATTCCCCAACATTCCGGAGTTCCAACATTTACCAACATTCCAGAGTTTCAACATTCCCCAACATTCCCCAGTTCCAACATTCCAGAGTTCCAACATTCCCGAGTGCCAACATTCCCCAACATTTCAGAGTTCCAACATTTCGGACTTCCAACATTCCCCCACATTCCGGAGTTCCAACATTCCCCAACATTCCAGAGTTCCAACATCCCGGAGTTCCAACATTCCACAGTTCCAACAATCCCGAGTTCCAACAATCCCGTGTTCCAACCTTCCAGAGTTCTAACATTCCCCAACATTCCGGAGTTCCAACATTCCGGAGTTCCAACATTCCCCGACATTCCGGAGTTCCAACATTCCCCAACATTCCAGAGTTCCAACATTCCCGAGTGCCAACATTCCCCAACATTCCGGAGTTCCAACATTCCGGAGTTCCAACATTCCAGAGGTCCAACATTCCAGAGGTCCAACATTCCAGAGGTACAACATTCCCCAACATTCCAGAGTTCCAACATTCCCGAGTGCCAACATTCCCCAACATTCCGGAGTTCCAACATTTCGGAGTTCCAACATTCCCCCACATTCCGGAGTTCCAACATTCCGGAGTTCCAACATTCCCCAACATTCCCGAGTTCCAACATTCCCGAGTTCCAACATTCCCCAACATTCCCGGGTGCCAACATTCCCGAGTGCCAACATTCCCCAACATTCCGGAGTTCCAACATTTCGGAGTTCCAACATTCCCCAACATTCCGGAGTTCCAACATTCCGGAGTTCCAACATTCCGGAGTTCCAACATTCCCCAACATTCCGGAGTTCCAACATTCCCCAACATTCCGGAGTTCCAACATTCCCCAACATTCCAGAGTTCCAACATTCCCCAACATTCCGGAGTTCCAACATTCCCCAACATTCCCGAGTGCCAACATTCCCGAGTGCCAACATTCCCCAACATTCCGGAGTTCCAACATTTCGGAGTTCCAACATTCCCCAACATTCCGAGTTCCAACATTCGGAGTTCCAACATTCCCGTTCCAAGTTCCAACATTCAAGAGTTCCAACATTCCCCAACATTCCCGAGTTCCAACATTCCCGAACATTCCGAGTTCCAACATTCCGAGTTCCAACATTCCGAGTTCCAACATTCCCCAACATTCCGGAGATCCAACATTCCCGAGTTCAAACATTCCCCAACATTCCAGAGTTCCAACATTCCCCAACATTCCCGAGTTCCAACATTCCCCAACATTCCGAGTGCCAACATTCCGAAAGTGCCAACATTCCCCAACATTCGGAGTTCCAACATTTTCGAGTTCCAACATTCCCCAACATTCCGAGTTCCAACATTCCGAGTTCCAACATTCCCCAACATTCCCCGAGTGCCAATATTCCCCAACATTCCGGAGTTCCAACATTCGAGTTCCAACATTCCCCAACATTCCAGAGTTCCAACATACCCCAACATTCCAGAGTTCCAACATTCCCGAGTGCCAACATTCTGCAACATTCGGAGTTCCAACATTCCGGATTTCCAACATTCCCCAACATTCCAGAGATCCAACATTTCCGAGTTCCAACATTCCCCAACATTCCGTAGTTCCAGCATTCCGAGTTCCTACATTCCTCAACATTCCCGAGTTCCAACATTCCCGAGTTCCAACATTCCCCAACATTCTGGAGTTCCAACATTCCTAACATTCAGGAGTTCCAACATTCCCCAACATTCCGGAGTTCCAACATTCCCCAACATTCGGAGTTCCAACATTCGGAGTTCCAACATTCCCCAACATTCCCGAAAGTGCCAACATTCCCCAAACATTCCGAGATCCAACATTCCCGAAGTTCAAACATTCCCCAACATTCCGGAGTTCCAACATTCCCCCACATTCCGGAGTTCCAACATTCCCCAACATTCCGGAGTTCCATCATTCCAGAGTTCCAACATTCCCCAACATTCCGGAGTTCCAACATTGCCGAGTTCCTACATTCTCCAACATTCCGGAGTTCCAACATTCCTGAGTGCCAACATTCCCCAACATTCCGGAGTTCCAACATTCCCGAGTTCCAACAATCCCGAGTTCCAACATTCCCGAGTTCCAACATTCCCGAGTTCCAACATTCCAGAGTTCCAACATTCCCGAGTTCCAACATTCCACAACATTCAGGAGTTCCAATATTCCCCAACATTCCCGAGTTCCAACTTTCCTCAACATTCCGGAGTTCCAACATTCCTGAGTGCCAACATTCCACAACGTTCGGAGTTCCAACATTCGGAGTTCCAACATTCAGAAGTTCCAAAAATCCCGAGTTCCAACATTCCCGAGTTCCAACATTCCCGAGTTCCAACATTCCCGAGTTCCAACATTCCACAACATTTAGGAGTTCCAATATTCCCCAACATTCCGGAGTTCCAACATTCCTCAACATTCCCGAGTGCCAACATTCCCCAACATTCCCGAGTTCTAACATTCCCCAACATTCCCGAGTTCCAACATTCCAGAGTTCCAACATTCCCGAGTGCCAACATTCCCCAACATTCCGGAGTTCCAACATTTCGGAGTTCCACCTTTCCCCCACATTCCGGAGTTCCAACATTCCCCAACATTCCGGAGTTCCAACATTCTCGAGTCACAACATTCCCCAACATTCCCGAGTTCTTACATTCCCCAACATTCCCGAGTTCCAACATTCCCGAGTTCCAACATTCCCCAACATTCCAGAGTTCCAACATTCCAGAGTTCCAACATTCCCGAGTGCCAACATTCCCCAACATTCCGGAGTTCCAACATTTTGGAGTTCCAACATTCCCCCACATTCCGGAGTTCCAACATTTACCAACATTCCAGAGTTCCAACATTCCCCCACATTCCGGAGTTCCAACATTCCCCAACATTCCAGAGTTCCGATATTCCCCAACATTCCGGAGTTCCAACATTCCGGAGTTCCAACATTCCCCAACATTCCCGAGTTCCAACATTCCCGAGTCCCAACATTCCCCAACATTCCCGAGTGCCAACATTCCCCAACATTCCCGAGTTCCAACATTCCCCAACATTCCAGAGTTCCAACATTCCCCAACATTCCGGAGTTCCAACATTCGAGTTCCAACATTCCCCAAAATTCCGGAGTTCCAACATTTCGGAGTTCCAACATTCCCCAACATTCCCGAGTTCCAACATTCCAGAGTTCCAACATTCCCAAGTGCCAACATTCCCCAACATTCCCGAGTTCCAACATTTCGGAGTTCCAACATTCCCCCACATTCCGGAGTTCCAACATTTACCAACATTCCAGAGTTCCAACATTCCCGAGTTCCAACATTGCACAACATTCCAGAGTTCCAACATTGCCCAACATTCCAGAGTTCCAACATTCCCCAACCTTCAGGAGTTCCAACATTCCCCAACATTCCAGAGTTCCAACATTCCGAGTTCCAACATTCCCCAACATTCCCGAGTTCCAACATTCCCGAGTTCCAACATTACACAACATTTCCCGAAGTTCCAACATTTCCCCACATTCGGAGTTCCAACATTCCCCAACATTCGGAGTTCCAACATTCCCAAGTTCCAACATTCCCCAACATTCCGAGTGCCAACATTCCCCAACATTCCGAGTTCCAACATTCCCCAACATTCCAGAGTTCCAACATTCCCCAACCTTCAGGAGTTCCAAAATTCCCCAACATTCCAGAGTTCCAACATTCCCGAAGTGCCAACATTCCCCAACCTTCAGGAGTTCCAAAATTCCCCAACATTACAGAGTTCCAACATTCCTGAGTGCCAACATTCCCGAGTTCCAACATTCCCCAACATTCCCGAGTTCCAACATTCCCCAACATTCCCGAGTTTCAACATTCCAGAGTTCCAACATTCCGGAGTTCCAACATTCCCCAACATTCCAGAGTGCCAACATTCCCCAACATTCAGGAGTTCCAACATTCCGGAGTTCCAACATTCCCCCACATTCCGGAGTTCCAACATTCCCCAACATTCCCGAGTGCCAACATTCCCCAACATTCCCGAGTTCTAACATTCCCCAACATTCCCGAGTTCCAACATTCCAGAGTTCCAACATTCCCGAGTGCCAACATTCCCCAACATTCCGGAGATCCAACATTTCGGAGTTCCAACATTCCCCCACATTCCGGAGTTCCAACATTTACCAACATTCCAGAGTTCCAACATTCCCCCACATTCCGGAGTTCCAACATTCCCCCACATTCCGGATTTCCAACATTCCCTAACATTCCGGAGTTCCATCATTCCAGAGTTCCAACATTCCCCAACATTCCGGAGTTCCAACATTCCTGAGTTCCAACATTCCCCAACATTCCAGAGTTCCGATATTCCCCAACATTCCGGAGTTCCAACATTCCGGAGTTCCAACATTCCCCAACATTCCCGAAGTTCCAACATTCCGAAGTGCCAACATTCCCCAACATTCCCGAAAAGTGCCAACATTCCCCAACATTCCAAGTTCTCAACATTCCCCAACATTCCCGAGTTCCAATATTCCCGAGTTCCAACATTCCCCAACATTCCAGAGTTCCAACATTCCCCAACATTCCGGAGTTCCAACATTCCCGAGTTCCAACATTCCCCAAAATTCCGGAGTTCCAACATTTCGGAGTTCCAACATTCCCCAACATTCCCGAGTTCCAACATTCCAGAGTTCCAACATTCCCAGGTGCCAACATTCCCCAACATTCCGGAGTTCCAACATTTCGGAGTTCCAACATTCCCCCACATTCCGGAGTTCCAACATTTACCAACATTCCCGAGTTCCAACATTCCAGAGTTCCAACATTCCCAAGTGCCAACATTCCCCAACATTCCGGAGTTCCAACATTTCGGAGTTCCAACATTCCCCCCCATTCCAGAGTTCCAACATTGCCCAACATTCCAGAGTTCCAACATTCCCCAACCTTCAGGAGTTCCAACATTCCCCAACATTCCAGAGTTCCAACATTCCAGAGTTCCAACATTCCCCAACATTCCCGAGTTCCAACATTCCCGAGTTCCAACATTACACAACATTCCCGAGTTCCAACATTCCCCAACATTCCGGAGTTCCAACATTCCCCCAACATTCAGGAGTTCCAACATTCCCCAACATTCCATTCGAGTTCCAACATTCCCCAACATTCCAGTAGTTCCAACACTCCGAGTTCCAACATTCCCCAACATTCCCGAAAGTGCCAACATTCCCCAACATTCCCGAGTTCCAACATTCCCCAACATTCCAGAGTTCCAACATTCCCGAGTTCCAACATTCCCCAACCTTCAGGAGTTCCAAAATTCCCCAACATTCCAGAGTTCCAACATTCCCCAACATTCCAGAGTTCCGATATTCCCCAACATTCGGAGTTCCAACATTCCCCAACTTTCCCGAGTTCCAACATTCCCCAACATTCCCCAACATTCCCGAGTGCCAACATTCCCCAACATTCCCAAGTTCCAACATTCCCCCATTCCGAGTTCCAACATTCCCAACATTCAGGAGTTCCAACATTCCCCAACATTCCCGAGTTCCAACATTCCAGAGTTCCAACATTCCCAAGTGCCAACATTCCCCAACATTCCGGAGTTCCAACATTTCGGAGTTCCAACATTCCCCACATTCCGAGTTCCAACATTTACCAACATTCCAGAGTTCCAACATTCCCGAGTTCCAACATTGCACAACATTCCAGAGTTCCAACATTGCCCAACATTCCAGAGTTCCAACATTCCCCAACCTTCAGGAGTTCCAACATTCCCCAACATTCCAGAGTTCCAACATTCCGAGTTCCAACATTCCCCAACATTCCCGAGTTCCAACATTCGAAGTTCCAACATTACACAACATTCCCGAGTTCCAACATTCCCCCACATTCCGGAGTTCCAACATTCCCGAACATTCAGGAGTTCCAACATTCCCCAACATTCCCCGAGTTCCAACATTCCCCAACATTCCGAGTTCCAACACCGGAGTTCCAACATTCCCCAACATTCCCGAAGTGCCAACATTCCCCAACATTCCCGAGTTCCAACATTCCCCAACATTCCAGAGTTCCAACATTCCCGAATTCCAACATTCCCCAACCTTCAGGAGTTCCAAAATTCCCCAACATTCCAGAGTTCCAACATTCCCCAACATTCCAGAGTTCCGATATTCCCCAACATCTCGGAGTTCCAACATTCCGGAATTCCAACATTCCCAACTTTCCCGAGTTCCAACATTCCCAACATTCCCCAACATTCCCGAAGTGCCAACATTCCCCAACATTCCCAAGTTCCAACATTCCCCACATTCGAGTTCCAACATTCCCGAACATTCAGGAGTTCCAACATTCCCCAACATTCCCGAGTTCCAACATTCCAGAGTTCCAACATTCCCAAGTGCCAACATTCCCCAACATTCCGGAGTTCCAACATTTCGGAGTTCCAACATTCCCCCACATTCCGGAGTTCCAACATTTACCAACATTCCAGAGTTCCAACATTCCCGAGTTCCAACATTGCACAACATTCCAGAGTTCCAACATTGCCCAACATTCCAGAGTTCCAACATTCCCCAACCTTCAGTAGTTCCAACATTCCCCAACATTCCAGAGTTCCAACATTCGGAGTTCCAACATTCCCCAACATTCTCGAGTTCCAACATTCCCGAGTTCCAACATTACACAACATTCCCGAAGTTCCAACATTCCCCACATTCGGAGTTCCAACATTCCCAACATTCAGGAGTTCCAACATTCCCCAACATTCCCGAGTTCCAACATTCCCCAACATTCGGAGTTCCAACATTCCGGCGTTCCAACATTCCCCAACATTCCCGAGTTCCAACATTCTCCAACATTCCAGAGTTCCAACATTCCCCAACATTCCGGAGTTCCAACATTCCCGAGTTCCAACATTCCCCAAAATTCCGGAGTTCCAACATTTCGGAGTTCCAACATTCCCCAACATTCCCGAGTTCCAACATTCCAGAGTTCCAACATTCCCAAGTGCCAACATTCCCCAACATTCCGGAGTTCCAACATTTTGAGTTCCAACATTCCCCACATTCCGGAGTTCCAACATTTACCAACATTCCAGAGTTCCAACATTCCCAGTTCGAGTTCCAACATTGCACAACATTCCAGAGTTCCAACATTGCCCAACATTCCAGAGTTCCAACATTCCCCAACCTTCAGGAGTTCCAACATTCCCCAACATTCCAGAGTTCCAACATTCCGGAGTTCCAACATTCCCCAACATTCTCGAGTTCCAACATTCCCGAAAGTTCCAACATTACACAACATTCTAGTTCCAACACTCCCCACATTCCGGAGTTCCAACATTCCCGAACATTCAGGAGTTCCAACATTCCCCAACATTCCCGAGTTCCAACATTCCCCAACATTCCGGAGTTCCAACATTCCGGAGTTCCAACATTCCCCAACATTCCCGAGTGCCAACAGTCCCCAACATTCCCGAGTTCCAACATTCCCCAACATTCCAGAGTTCCAACATTCCCGAGTTCCAACATTCCCCAACCTTCAGGAGTTCCAAAATTCCCCAACATTCCAGAGTTCCAACATTCCTGAGTGCCAACATTCCCGAGTTCCAACATTCCCCAACATTCCAGAGTTCCGATATTCCCCAACATTCGGAGTTCCAACATTCCGAGTTCCAACATTCCCAACTTTCCCCGAGTTCCAACATTCCCCAACATTCCCCAACATTCCCGAGTTCTAACATTCCCCAACATTCCCGAGTTCCAACATTCCCCACATTCCGGAGTTCCAACATTCCCGAACATTCAGGAGTTCCAACATTCCCCAACATTCCGGAGTTCCAACATTCCCGAGTTCAAACATTCCCGAGTTCCAACATTCCCCAACATTCCCGAGTGCCAACATTCCCCAACATTCCGGAGTTCCAACATTCCGGAGTTCCAACATTCCCCCACATTCCGGAGTTCCAACATTCCCCAACATTCCAGAGTTCCAACATTCCCGAGTTCCAAAATTCAAGAGCTCCAACATTCCCCAACATTCCCGAGTTCCAACATTCCCGAACATTCTGGAGTTCCAACATTCCGGAGTGCCAACATTCCCCAACATTCCGGAGATCCAACATTCCCGAGTTCAAACTTTCCCCAACATTCCAGAGTTCCAACATTCCCCAACATTCCAGAGTTCCGATATTCCCCAACATTCCGGAGTTCCAACATTCTGGAGTTCCAACATTCCCCAACATTCCCGAGTTCGAACATTCCCGAGTTCCAACATTCCCGAGTTCCAACATTCCCCAACATTCCCGAGTGCCAACATTCCCCAACATTCCCAAGTTCCAACATTCCCCCACATTCCGGAGTTCCAACATTCCCGAACATTCAGGAGTTCCAACATTCCCGAACATTCAGGAGTTCCAACATTCCCGAGTTCTAACATTCCCCAACATTCCCGAGTTCCAACATTCCAGAGTTCCAACATTCCCGAGTGCCAACATTCCCCAACATCCCGAAGTTCCAACATTTTGAATTCCAACATTCCCAACATTCCCGAGTTCCAACATTCCGAGTTCCAACATTCCCCAACATTCCCGAGTGCCAACATTCCCCAACATTCCGGAGTTCCAACATTCCGAGTTCCAACATTCCCCAACATTCCGGAGTTCCAACATACCCCAACATTCCAGAGTTCCAACATTCCCGAGTGCCAACATTCCCCAACATTCCGGAGTTCCAACATTCCGGAGTTCCAACATTCCCCAACATTCCCGAGTGCCAATATTCCCCAACATTCCGGAGTTCCAACATTCCGGAGTTCCAACATTCCCCAACATTCCAGAGTTCCAACATTCCCCAACATTCCCGAGTTTCAACATTCCAGAGTTCCAACATTCCGGAGTTCCAACATTCCCCAACATTCCAGAGTGCCAACGTTCCCCAACATTCAGGAGTTCCAACATTCCGGAGTTCCAACATTCCCCCACATTCCGGAGTTCCAACATTCCCCAACATTCCCAAGTGCCAACATTCCCCAACATTCCCGAGTTCTAACATTCCCCAACATTCCCGAGTTCCAACATTCCAGAGTTCCAACATTCCCGAGTGCCAACATTCCCCAACATTCCGGAGTTCCAACATTTCGGAGTTCCAACATTCCCCCACATTCCGGAGTTCCAACATTCCCCAACATTCCAGAGTTCCGATATTCCCCAACATTCCGGAGTTCCAACATTCCGGAGTTGCAACATTCCCCAACATTCCGGAGTTGCAACATTCCCGAGTTCCAACATTCCCCAACATTCCGGAGATCCAACATTCCCGAGTTCAAACATTCCCCAACATTCCGGAGTTCCAACATTCCCCACATTCCGGATTTCCAACATTCCCCAACATTCCGGAGTTCCATCATTCCAGAGTTCCAACATTCCCCAACATTCCGGAGTTCCAACATTGCCGAGTTCCTACATTCTCCAACATTCCGGAGTTCCAACATTCCCGAGTTCCAACATTCCCCAACATTCCAGAGTTCCGATATTCCCCAACATTCCGAGTTCCAACATTCCGGAGTTCCAACATTCCCCAACATTCCCGAGTTCCAACATTCCCGAGTCCCAACATTCCCCAACATTCCCGAGTGCCAACATTCCCCAACATTCCCGAGTTCTAACATTCCCCAACATTCCCGAGTTCCAACATTCCCGAGTTCCAACATTCCCCAACATTCCAGAGTTCCAACATTCCCCAACATTCCGGAGTTCCAACATTCCCGAGTTCCAACATTCCCCAAAATTCGGAGTTCCAACATTTGGAGTTCCAACATTCCCCAACATTCCCCGAGTTCCAACATTCCAGAGTTCCAACATTCCCAAGTGCCAACATTCCCCAACATTCCGGAGTTCCAACATTTTGGAGTTCCAACATTCCCCAACATTCCGAGTTCCAACATTTACCAACATTCCAGAGTTCCAACATTCCCGAGTTCCAACATTGCACAACATTCCAGAGTTCCAACATTGCCCAACATTCCAGAGTTCCAACATTCCCCAACCTTCAGGAGTTCCAACATTCCCCAACATTCCAGAGTTCCAACATTCCGAGTTCCAACATTCCCCAACATTCCGAGTTCCAACATTCCCGAGTTCCAACATTACACAACATTCGAGTTCCAACATTCCCCACATTCCGAGTTCCAACATTCCAACGAACATTAGAGTTCCAACATTCCCCAACATTCCCGAGTTCCAACATTCCCCAACATTCCCGAGTTCCAACATTCCGGAGTTCCAACATTCCCCAACATTCCCGAGTGCCAACATTCCCCAACATTCCCGAGTTCCAACATTCCCCAACATTCCAGAGTTCCAACATTCCCGAGTTCCAACATTCCCCAACCTTCAGGAGTTCCAAAATTCCCCAACATTCCCGAGTTCCAACATTCCCGAGTTCCAACATTCCAGAGTTCCAACATTCCCGAGTTCCAACATTCCCCAACATTCATGAGTTCCAAAATTCCCCAACATTCCAGAGTTCCAACATTCCTGAGTGCCAACATTCCCCAACATTCCGGAGTTCCAACATTCCCCAACATTCCCGAGTGCCAACATTCCCCAACATTCCCGAGTTCCAACATTCCCCAACATTCCAGAGTTCCAACATTCCCGAGTTCCAACATTCCCCAACATTCCGGAGTTCCATCATTCCAGAGTTCCAACATTCCCCAACAGTCCGAGTTCCAACATTGCCGAGTTCCTACATTCTCCAACATTCGGAGTTCCAACATTCCTGAGTGCCAACATTCCCCAACATTCGGAGTTCCAACATTCCCAGTTCCAACAATCCCGAGTTCCAACATTCCGAGTTCCAACATTCCCGAGTTCCAACATTCCAGAGTTCCAACATTCCCGAGTTCCAACATTCCACAACATTCAGGAGTTCCAATATTCCCCAACATTCCCGAGTTCCAACTTTCCTCAACATTCCGGAGTTCCAACATTCCTGAGTGCCAACATTCCACAACGTTCCGGAGTTCCAACATTCCGGAGTTCCAACATTCCCGAGTTCCAAAAATCCCGAGTTCCAACATTCCCGAGTTCCAACATTCCCGAGTTCCAACATTCCCGAGTTCCAACATTCCACAACATTTAGAAGTTCCAATATTCCCCAACATTCGAGTTCCAACATTCCTCAACATTCCGAGTGCCAACATTCCCCAACATTCCGGAAGTTCCAACATTCCCCAACATTCGAGTTCCAACATTCCAGAGTTCCAACATTCCTGAAGTGCCAACATTCCCCAACATTCCGAGTTCCAACATTTCGAGTTCCACCTTTCCCCCACATTCCAGAGTTCCAACATTCCCCAACATTCGGAGTTCCAACATTCTCGAGTCACAACATTCCCCAACATTCCCGAGTTCTTACATTCCCCAACATTCCCGAGTTCCAACATTCCGAGTTCCAACATTCCCCAACATTCCAGAGTTCCAACATTCCAGAGTTCCAACATTCCCGGTGCCAACATTCCCCAACATTCGAGTTCCAACATTTTGGAGTTCCAACATTCCCCACATTCTGGAGTTCCAACATTTACCAACATTCCAGAGTTCCAACATTCCCCACATTCCGAGTTCCAACATTCCCCAACATTCCAGAGTTCCGATATTCCCCAACATTCGGAGTTCCAACATTCCGGAGTTCCAACATTCCCCAACATCCCGAGTTCCAACATTCCCGAGTCCCAACATTCCCCAACATTCCCGAGTGCCAACATTCCCCAACATTCCGAGTTCTAACATTCCCCAACATTCCAGAGTTCCAACATTCCCCAACATTCGGAGTTCCAACATTCCGAGTTCCAACATTCCCAAAATTCGGAGTTCCAACATTTTTGAGTTCCAACATTCCCAACATTCCCGAGTTCCAACATTCCAGAGTTCCAACATTCCCAAGTGCCAACATTCCCCAACATTCCGAGTTCCAACATTTCGGAGTTCCAACATTCCCCCACATTCCGGAGTTCCAACATTTACCAACATTCCAGAGTTCCAACATTCCCGAGTTCCAACATTGCACAACATTCCAGAGTTCCAACATTGCCCAACATTCCAGAGTTCCAACATTCCCCAACCTTCAGGAGTTCCAACATTCCCCAACATTCCAGAGTTCCAACATTCCGGAGTTCCAACATTCCCCAACATTCCCGAGTTCCAACATTCCCGAGTTCCAACATTACACAACATTCCCGAGTTCCAACATTCCCCCACATTCCGGAGTTCCAACATTCCCCAACATTCCGGAGTTCCAACATTCCCAAGTTCCAACATTCCCCAACATTCCCGAGTGCCAACATTCCCCAACATTCCCGAGTTCCAACATTCCCCAACATTCCAGAGTTCCAACATTCCCCAACCTTCAGGAGTTCCAAAATTCCCCAACATTCCAGAGTTCCAACATTCCCGAGTGCCAACATTCCCCAACCTTCAGGAGTTCCAAAATTCCCCAACATTACAGAGTTCCAACATTCCTGAGTGCCAACATTCCCGAGTTCCAACATTCCCCAACATTCCCGAGTTCTAACATTCCCCAACATTCCCGAGTTTCAACATTCCAGAGTTCCAACATTCCGGAGTTCCAACATTCCCCAACATTCCAGAGTGCCAACATTCCCCAACATTCAGGAGTTCCAACATTCCGGAGTTCCAACATTCCCCCACATTCCGGAGTTCCAACATTCCCCAACATTCTCGAAAAGCCAACATTCCCCAACATCTCCGAAGTTCCAACATTCCCCAACATTCCCGAGTTCCAACATTCCAGAGTTCCAACATTCGAAAGTGCCAACATTCCCCAACATTCCGGAGATCCAACATTTCGGAGTTCCAACATTCCCCACATTCGGAGTTCCAACATTTACCAACATTCCAGAGTTCCAACATTCCCCACATTCCGGAGTTCCAACATTCCCCACATTCCGGATTTCCAACATTCCCCTAACATTCCGGAGTTCCATCATTCCAGAGTTCCAACATTCCCCAACATTCAGAGTTCCAACATTCCGGAGTTCTAACATTCCCCAACATTCCGGAGTTCCGATATTCCCCAACATTCCGGAGTTCCAACATTCCGAGTTCCAACATTCCCCAACATTCGAGTTCCAACATTCCCGAGTGCCAACATTCCCCAACATTCCCGAAAAGTGCCAACATTCCCCAACATTCCCGAGTTCTAACATTCCCCAACATTCCGAGTTCCAATATTCCCGAGTTCCAACATTCCCCAACATTCCAGAGTTCCAACATTCCCAAACATTCGGAGTTCCAACATTCCCGAGTTCACATTCCCCAAAATTCGAGTTCCAACATTTCGGAGTTCCAACATTCCCCAACATTCCCGAGTTCCAACATTCCAGAGTTCCAACATTCCCAGGTGCCAACATTCCCCAACATCCGGAGTTCCAAATTTTGAGTTCCAACATTCCCCCACATTCGGAGTTCCAACATTTACCAACATTCCGAGTTCCAACATTCCAGAGTTCCAACATTCCCAAGTGCCAACATTCCCCAACATTCCGGAGTTCCAACATTTCGGAGTTCCAACATTCCCCATTCCAGAGTTCCAACATTGCCCAACATTCCAGAGTTCCAACATTCCCCAACCTTCAGGAGTTCCAACATTCCCAACATTCCAGAGTTCCAACATTCCCCAACATTCCGGAGTTCCAACATTCGAAAGTTCCAACATTCCCCAAAATTCGAGTTCCAACATTTGGAGTTCCAACATTCCCCAACATTCCCGAGTTCCAACATTCCAGAGTTCCAACATTCCCAGGTGCCAACATTCCCCAACATTCCGGAGTTCCAACATTCTCGGAGTTCCAACATTCCCCACATTCCGAGTTCCAACATTTACCAACATTCCGAAGTTCCAACATTCCAGAGTTCCAACATTCCCAAGTGCCAACATTCCCCAACATTCGGAGTTCCAACATTTGGAGTTCCAACATTCCCCCATTCCAGAGTTCCAACATTGCCCAACATTCCAGAGTTCCAACATTCCCCAACCTTCAGGAGTTCCAACATTCCCCAACATTCCAGAGTTCCAACATTCCGGAGTTCCAACATTCCCCAACATTCCCGAGTTCCAACATTCCCGAGTTCCAACATTACACAACATTCCCGAGTTCCAACATTCCCCCACATTCCGGAGTTCCAACATTCCCGAACATTCAGGAGTTCCAACATTCCCCAACATTCCCGAGTTCCAACATTCCCCAACATTCCGTAGTTCCAACACTCCGGAGTTCCAACATTCCCCAACATTCCCGAGTGCCAACATTCCCCAACATTCCCGAGTTCCAACATTCCCCAACATTCCAGAGTTCCAACATTCCCGAGTTCCAACATTCCCCAACCTTCAGGAGTTCCAAAATTCCCCAACATTCCAGAGTTCCAACATTCCCCAACATTCCAGAGTTCCGATATTCCCCAACATTCGGAGTTCCAACATTCCCCAACTTTCCCGAGTTCCAACATTCCCCAACATTCCCCAACATTCCTGAAAGTGCCAACATTCCCCAACATTCCCAAGTTCCAACATTCCCCACATTCCGGAGTTCCAACATTCCCAACATTCAGGAGTTCCAACATTCCCCAACATTCCCTGAGTTCCAACATTCCAGAGTTCCAACATTCCCAAGTGCCAACATTCCCCAACATTCGGAGTTCCAACATTTCTGGAGTTCCAACATTCCCCACATTCGGAGTTCCAACATTTACCAACATTCCAGAGTTCCAACATTCCGAGTTCCAACATTGCACAACATTCCAGAGTTCCAACATTGCCCAACATTCCAGAGTTCCAACATTCCCCAACCTTCAGGAGTTCCAACATTCCCCAACATTCCAGAGTTCCAACATTCCGGAGTTCCAACATTCCCCAACATTCCCGAGTTCCAACATTCCCGAGTTCCAACATTACACAACATTCCGAGTTCCAACATTCTCCCACATTCCGAGTTCCAACATTCCCGAACATTCAGGAGTTCCAACATTCCCCAACATTCCCGAGTTCCAACATTCCCCAACATTCTGGAGTTCCAACATTCCGAGTTCCAACATTCCCCAACATTCCCGAAGTGCCAACATTCCCCAACATTCCCGAGTTCCAACATTCCCCAACATTCCAGAGTTCCAACATTCCTGAATTCCAACATTCCCCAACCTTCAGGAGTTCCAAAATTCCCCAACATTCCAGAGTTCCAACATTCCCCAACATTCCAGAGTTCCGATATTCCCCAACATTCCGGAGTTCCAACATTCCGGAATTCCAACATTCCCCAACTTTCCCGAGTTCCAACATTCCCCAACATTCCCCAACATTCCCGAGTGCCAACAGTCCCCAACATTCCCGAGTTCCAACATTCCCCAACATTCCAGAGTTCCAACATTCCCGAGTTCCAACATTCCCCAACCTTCAGGAGTTCCAAAATTCCCCAACATTCCAGAGTTCCAACATTCCTGAGTGCCAACATTCCCGAGTTCCAACATTCCGGAGTTCCAACATTCCCCAACTTTCCCGAGTTCCAACATTCCCCAACATTCCCCAACATTCCCGAGTGCCAACATTCCCCAACATTCCCAAGTTCCAACATTCCCCCACATTCCGGAGTTCCAACATTCCCGAACATTCAGTAGTTCCAACATTCCCCAACATTCCAGAGTTCCAACATTCCGGAGTTCCAACATTCCCCAACATTCTCGAAGTTCCAACATTCCCATTAGTTCCAACATTACACAACATTCCCGAGTTCCAACATTCCCCACATTCGGAGTTCCAACATTCCCGAACATTCAGGAGTTCCAACATTCCCCAACATTCCCGAGTTCCAACATTCCCCAACATTCCGGAGTTCCAACATTCCGGCGTTCCAACATTCCCCAACATTCCGGAGTTCCAACATTCTCCAACATTCCAGAGTTCCAACATTCCCCAACATTCCGGAGTTCCAACATTCCCGAGTTCCAACATTCCCCAAAATTCGAGTTCCAACATTTCGAGTTCCAACATTCCCCAACATTCCGAGAGTTCCAACATTCCAGAGTTCCAACATTCCCAAGTGCCAACATTCCCCAACATTCCGGAGTTCCAACATTTGGAGTTCCAACATTCCCCACATTCGGAGTTCCAACATTTACCAACATTCCAGAGTTCCAACATTCCCGAGTTCCAACATTGCACAACATTCCAGAGTTCCAACATTGCCCAACATTCCAGAGTTCCAACATTCCCCAACCTTCAGGAGTTCCAACATTCCCCAACATTCCAGAGTTCCAACATTCCGGAGTTCCAACATTCCCCAACATTCTCGAGTTCCAACATTCCTGAAAGTTCCAACATTACACAACATTCCCGAGTTCCAACACTCCCCCACATCCGGAGTTCCAACATTCCCAACATTCAGGAGTTCCAACATTCCCCAACATTCCCGAGTTCCAACATTCCCCAACATTCCGGAGTTCCAACATTCCGGAGTTCCAACATTCCCAACATCCCCGAAAGTGCCAACAGTCCCCAACATTCCCGAGTTCCAACATTCCCCAACATTCCAGAGTTCCAACATTCCGAAGTTCCAACATTCCCCAACCTTCAGGAGTTCCAAAATTCCCCAACATTCCAGAGTTCCAACATTCCTGAGTTCCAACATTCCCCAACATTCTCGAGAGTTCCAACATTCCCGAGTTCCAACATTACACAAACATTCGAGTTCCAACACTCCCCACATTCCGGAGTTCCAACATTCCCAACATTCAGGAGTTCCAACATTCCCCAACATTCCCGAAGTTCCAACATTCCCCAACATTCCGAGTTCCAACATTCCGGAGTTCCAACATTCCCAACATTTCGAAAGTGCCAACAGTCCCCAACATTCCCGAGTTCCAACATTCCCCAACATTCCAGAGTTCCAACATTCCTAGTTCCAACATTCCCCAACCTTCAGGAGTTCCAACATTCCCCAACATTCCCGAGTTCCAACATTCCAGAGTTCCAACATTCCCAAGTGCCAACATTCCCCAACATTCCGGAGTTCCAACATTCGGAGTTCCAACATTCCCCACATTCCGGAGTTCCAACATTTACCAACATTCCAGAGTTCCAACATTCCCCAGTTCCAACATTGCACAACATTCCAGAGTTCCAACATTGCCCAACATTCCAGAGTTCCAACATTCCCCAACCTTCAGGAGTTCCAACATTCCCCAACATTCCAGAGTTCCAACATTCCGAGTTCCAACATTCCCCAACATTCTCGAGTTCCAACATTCCCGAGTTCCAACATTACACAACATTCCGAAGTTCCAACACTCCCCACATTCCGAGTTCCAACATTCCCAACATTCAGGAGTTCCAACATTCCCAACATTCAGTTCCAACATTCCCCAACATTCCGGAGTTCCAACATTTCTGGAGTTCCAACATTCCCAACATTCCGAGTGCCAACAGTCCCCAACATTCCCGAGTTCCAACATTCCCCAACATTCCAGAGTTCCAACATTCCGAGTTCCAACATTCCCCAACCTTCAGGAGTTCCAAAATTCCCCAACATTCCAGAGTTCCAACATTCCTGAGTGCCAACATTCCGAGTTCCAACATTCCGAGTTCCAACATTCCCCAACTTCCCGAGTTCCAACATTCCCCAACATTCCCCAACATTCCCCGAGTGCCAACATTCCCCAACATTCCCAAGTTCCAACATTCCCCACATTCGGAGTTCCAACATTCCCGAACATTCAGGAGTTCCAACATTCCCCCCAACATTCCCGAGTGCCAACATTCCCCAACATTCGGAGTTCAAACATTCCCGAGTTCCAACATTCCCCAACATTCGAGTGCCAACATTCCCCAACATTCCGGAGTTCCAACATTCGAGTTCCAACATTCCCCACATTCGGAGTTCCAACATTCCCCAACATTCCAGAGTTCCAACATTCCCGAGTTCCAAAATTCAAGAGCTCCAACATTCCCCAACATTCCCGAAAGTTCCAACATTCCCTAACATTGAGAGTTCCAACATTCGAGTGCCAACATTCCCAACATTCCGAGATCCAACATTCCCGAAGTTCAAACTTTCCCCAACATTCCAGAGTTCCAACATTCCCCAACATTCCAGAGTTCCGATATTCCCCAACATTCCGAGTTCCAACATTCTGGAGTTCCAACATTCCCCAACATTCCCGAAGTTCGAACATTCCCGAGTTCCAACATTCCCGAGTTCCAACATTCCCCAACATTCCGAAAAGTGCCAACATTCCCCAACATTCCCAAGTTCCAACATTCCCCACATTCGAGTTCCAACATTCCCAACATTCAGGAGTTCCAACATTCCCGAACATTCAGGAGTTCCAACATTCCCCAGTTCCAACATTCCCCAACATTCCGAGTTCCAACATTCCAGAGTTCCAACATTCCTGAAGTGCCAACATTCCCCAACATTCCGAAGTTCCAACATTTGGAATTCCAACATCCCCAACATTCCCGAGTTCCAACATTCCGAGTTCCAACATTCCCCAACATTCCTCGTGCCAATATTCCCCAACATTCCGAGTTCCAACATTCCGAGTTCCAACATTCCCAACATTCCGAGTTCCAACATACCCCAACATTCCAGAGTTCCAACATTCCCTGAAAGTGCCAACATTCCCCAACATTCCGGAGTTCCAACATTCCGGAGTTCCAACATTCCCAACATTTCCTGAAAGTGCCGATATTCCCCAACATTCCGGAGTTCCAACATTCCGGAGTTCCAACATTCCCCAACATTCCAGAGTTCCAACATTCCCCAACATTCCGAAGTTTCAACATTCCAGAGTTCCAACATTCCGAGTTCCAACATTCCCCAACATTCCAGAGTGCCAACGTTCCCCAACATTCAGGAGTTCCAACATTCCGAGTTCCAACATTCCCCACATTCCGGAGTTCCAACATTCCCCAACATTCCCAAGTGCCAACATTCCCCAACATTCCGAGTTCTAACATTCCCAACATTCCCCGAGTTCCAACATTCCAGAGTTCCAACATTCCCCCGAGTGCCAACATTCCCCAACATTCCGAGATCCAACATTTCGGAGTTCCAAAATTCCCCACATTCCGGAGTTCTAACATTTACCAACATTCCAGAGTTCCAACATTCCCCACATTCCGAGTTCCAACATTCCCCAACATTCCAGAGTTCCGATATTCCCCAACATTCCGAGTTCCAACATCCGAGTTGCAACATTCCCCAACATTCGGAGTTGCAAATTCCCGAGTTCCAACATTCCCCAACATTCGGAGATCCAACATTCCCGAGTTCAAACATTCCCCAACATTCCGGAGTTCCAACATTCCCCCACATCCGGATTTCCAACATTCCCTAACATTCCGGAGTTCCATCATTCCAGAGTTCCAACATTCCCCAACATTCGAGTTCCAACATTGCCGAGTTCCCACATTCTCCAACATTCCGAGTTCCAACATTCCTGAGTTCCAACATTCCCCAACATTCCAGAGTTCCGATATTCCCCAACATTCCGAGTTCCAACATTCCGGAGTTCCAACATTCCCCAACATCCCAGTTCCAACATTCCCGAGTCCCAACATTCCCCAACATTCCGAGTGCCAACATTCCCCAACATTCCAGTTCCCAACATTCCCCAACATTCCCCGAGTTCCAATATTCCCGAGTTCCAACATTCCCCAACATTCCCGAGTTCCAACATTCCCCAACATTCCGGAGTTCCAACATTCCTAGTTCCAACATTCCCCAAAATTCGAGTTCCAACATTTTGGAGTTCCAACATTCCCCAACATTCCCGAGTTCCAACATTCCAGAGTTCCAACATTCCCAAGTGCCAACATTCCCCAACATTCGAGTTCCAACATTTCGAGTTCCAACATTCCCCACATTCGGAGTTCCAACATTTACCAACATTCCAGAGTTCCAACATTCCCGAGTTCCAACATTGCACAACATTCCAGAGTTCCAACATTGCCCAACATTCCAGAGTTCCAACATTCCCCAACCTTCAGGAGTTCCAACATTCCCCAACATTCCAGAGTTCCAACATTCCGAGTTCCAACATTCCCCAACATTCCCGAGTTCCAACATTCCGAGTTCCAACACACACAACATTCGAGTTCCAACATTCCCCACATTCCGGAGTTCCAACATTCCGAACATTCAGGAGTTCCAACATTCCCCAACATTCCGAGTTCCAACATTCCCCAACATTCCGAGTTCCAACACCGAGTTCCAACATTCCCCAACATTCCCGAGTGCCAACATTCCCCAACATTTCGAGTTCCAACATTCCCCAACATTCCAGAGTTCCAACATTCCGAGTTCCAACATTCCCCAACCTTCAGGAGTTCCAAAATTCCAACATTCCCGAGTTCCAACATTCCCCTAGTTCCAACATTCCAGAGTTCCAACATTCCCAGTTCCAACATTCCCCAACATTCATGAGTTCCAAAATTCCCCAACATTCCAGAGTTCCAACATTCCTGAGTGCCAACATTCCCCAACATTCCGGAGTTCCAACATTCCAGAGTTCCAACAATCCCGAGTTCCAACATTCCAGAGTTCCAACATTCCCGAGTTCCAACATTCCCCAACATTCAGGAGTTCCAACATTACCCAACATTCCAGAGTTCCAACATTCCCCAACATTCCGGAGTTCCAACATTCCGGAGTTCCAACATTCCGGAGTTCCAACATTCCCCCACATTCCGGAGTTCCAACATTCCCAGACATTCCAGAGTTCCAACATTCCCGAGTGCCAACATTCCCCAACATTCCGGAGTTCCAACATTCCCCAACATTCCAGAGTTCCAACATTCAAGAGTTCCAACATTCCCCAACATTTCCGAGGTCCAACATTCCCCAACATTCCTGAGTTCCAACATTCCCGAGTTCCAACATTCCCCACATTCCAGCGTTCCAACATTCCGGAGTTCCCCAACATTCCCTAGTTCCAACATTCCGACTTCCAACATTCCCGAGTTCCAACATTCCGGAGTTCCAACATTCCCCAACATTCCAGAGTTCCAACATTCCCAGTGCCAACATTCCCCAACATTCCTGAGTTCCAACATTCCCGAGTTCCAACATTCAAGAGTTCGAAAATTCAGGGGTTCCAACATTCCCCAACATTCCGGAGTTCCAACATTCCGGAGTTCCAACATTCCCCAACATTTCCGAGGTCCAACATTCCCCAACATTCCGGAGCTCCAATATTCCAGAGTGCCAACATTCCCCAACATTCCGGAGTTCCAACATTCCCGAGTTCCAACATTCCCCCACATTCCAGCGTTCCAACATTCCGGAGTTCCAACATTCCCTAGATCCAACTTTCCGAGTTCCAACATTCCCCAAAATTCCGGAGTTCCAACATTCGGGAGTTCCAACATTCCCCCACATTCTGGAGTTCCAACATTGGAGTTCCAACATTCCCCAACATTCCGGAGTTCCAACATTCCCGAGTTCCAACATTCCCCACATTCCAGCGTGCTCCAACATTCCTGGAGTTCCAACATTCCCTAGATCCAACTTTTCCGTGCCAACATTCCCCAACATTCCGGAGTTCCAACATTCCCTAGTTCCAACATTCCCGAGTGCCAACATTCCCGAGTTCCAACATTCCCCAACATTCCAGAGTTCCAACATTCCCCAACATTCCAGAGTTCCAACATTCCCGAGTGCCAACATTCCCCAACATTCCTGAGTTCCAACATTCCCGAGTTCCCACATTCAAGAGTTCCAAAATTCAGTGGTTCCAACATTCCCCAACATTCCGGAGTTCCAACATTCCGGAGTTCCAACATTCCGGAGTTCAAACATTCCCCAACATTTCCGACGTCCAACATTCCCCAACATTCCTGAGTTCCAACATTCCCGAGTGCCAACATTCCCCAACATTCCGGAGTTCCAACATTCCGGAGTTCCAACATTCCCTAGTTCCAACATTCCGAGTTCCAACATTCCCCAAAATTCCGGAGTTCCAACATTCCGGAGTTCCAACATTCCCCCACATTCCACAGTTCCAACATTCCCCAACATTCCAGAGTTCCGATATTCCCGAGTACCAACATTCCCCAACATTCCAGAATTCCGATATTCCCCAACATTCCGGAGTTCCAACATTTCCCAACATTCCAGAGTTCCAACATTCCCGAGTTCCAACATTCCAGAGTTCCAACATTCCCGAGTGCCAAAATTCCCCAACATTCCCGAGTTCCAACATTTCGGAATTCCAACATTCCCCAACATTCCCGAGTTCCAACATTCCCGAGTTCCAACATTCCCGAGTTCCAACATTCCCCAACATTCCAGTGCCAACATTCCCCAACATTCCGGAGTTCCAACATTCCGAGTTCCAACATTCCCCATTCGGAGTTCCAACATTCCCCAACATTCCAGAGTTCCAACATTCCCGACTTCCAAAATTCAAGAGCTCCAACATTCCCCAACATTCCCGAAGTTCCAACATTCCCGAACATTCGAGTTCCAACATTCGAGTTCCAACATTCCCCAACATTCCAGAGTTCCAACATTTCCAGTTCCAACATTCCTAGTTCCAACATTCCCCAACATTCCGGTGCCAACATTCCCCAACATTCCCAAGTTCCAACATTCCCCACATTCCGGAGTTCCAACATTCCCGAGTGCCAACATTCCCCAGTTCCAACATTACCCAACATTCCAGAGTTCCAACATTCCCCAACATTCCAGAGTTCCAACATTCCAGTGCCAACATTCCCCAACATTCCTGAGTTCCAACATTCCCGAGTTCCCACATTCAAGAGTTCCAAAATTCAGTGGTTCCAACATTCCCCAACATTCCGGAGTTCCAACATTCCGAGTTCCAACATTCCGAGTTCAAACATTCCCCAACATTTCCGACGTCCAACATTCCCGAACATTCCGGAGTTCCAACATTCCCGAGTGCCAACATTCCCCAACATTCCGGAGTTCCAACATTCCGGAGTTCCAACATTCCCTAGTTCCAACATTCCGAGTTCCAACATTCCCCAAAATTCCGGAGTTCCAACATTCCGGAGTTCCAACATTCCCCCACATTCCACAGTTCCAACATTCCCCAACATTCCAGAGTTCGATATTCCTAGTACCAACCTTCCCCAACATTCCAGAGTTCCAACATTCCCCACATTCCGGAGTTCCAACATTTCCCAACATTCCAGAGTTCCAACATTCCAGTTCCAACATTCCAGAGTTCCAACATTCCAGTGCCAAAATTCCCCAACATTCCCGAGTTCCAACATTTTGAATTCCAACATTCAACATTCCCTAGTTCCAACATTCGGTTCCAACATTCCGAGTTCCAACATTCCCCAACATTCCCGAGTGCCAACATTCCCCAACATTCGAGTTCCAACATTCGAGTTCCAACATTCCCCACATTCGGAGTTCCAACATTCCCAACATTCCAGAGTTCCAACATTCCGACTTCCAAAATTCAAAGAGCTCCAACATTCCCCAACATTCGAAGTTCCAACATTCCGAACATTCGAGTTCCAACATTCCCCAACATTCCAGAGTTCCAACATTCCAGTTCCAACATTCGAGTTCCAACATTCCCCAACATTCCCAGTGCCAACATTCCCCAACATTCCCAAGTTCCAACATTCCCCACATTCCGAGTTCCAACATTCCCGAACATTCAGGAGTTCCAACATTCCCCAACATTCAGCTGTTCTAACATTCCCCAACATTCCCAAGTTCCAACATTCCAGGTTCCAACATTCCCGAGTGCCAACATTCCCCAACATTCCGGAATTCAACATTCCCCAACATTCCAGAGTTCCAACATTCCCCGGTTCCAAAATTCAAGAGCTCCAACATTCCCCAACATTCCGGAGTTCCAACATTCCGAGTTCCACCATTCCCCACATCTGGAGTTCCAACATTCCCCAACATTCCAGAGTTCCAACATTCGAGTTCCAAAATTCAAGACTCCAACATTCCCCAACATTCTCGAGTTCCAACATTCCCGAACATCCGGAGTTCCAACATTCCGGAGTTCCAACATTCTAACATTCCAAAGTTCCAACATTCCCGTGTTCCAACATTCCGTTCAAGTTCCAACATTCCCCAACATTCCCAGTGCCAACATTCCCCAACATTCCCAAGTTCCAACATTCCCCACATTCCAGTTCCAACATTCCCGAACATTCAGGAGTTCCAACATTCCCCAACATTCCAGTTCTAACATTCCCCAACATCCCGAGTTCCAACATTCCCCCATTCCGAGTTCCAACATTCCCGAACATTCAGGAGTCCCACATTCCCCAACATTCGGAGTTCCAACATTCCCGAGTTCAAACATTCCCGAGTTCCAACATTCCCCAACATCCCCGAGTGCCAACATTCCCCAACATTCGGAGTTCCAACATTCCGAGTTCCAACATTCCCCACATTCGGAGTTCCAACATTTCCCAACATTCCAGAGTTCCAACATTCCCGAGTTCCAAAATTCAAGAGCTCCAACATTCCCCAACATTCCCTTAAAGTTCCAACATTCCGAACATTCCGAGTTCCAACATTCGGAGTTCCAACATTCCCCAACATTCAAGAGATCCAACATTCCCAGTTCAAACTTTCCCAACATTCCAGAGTTCCAACATTCCCCAACATTCCAGAGTTCCGATTTTCCCCAACATTCCGGAGTTCCAACATTCCCCAACATTCCGGAGTTCCAACATTCCGGAGTTCCAACATTCCCCAACATTCCGGAGTTCCAACATACCCCAACATTCCAGTGCCAACATTCCCCAACATTCGAGTTCCAACATTCGAGTTCCAACATTCCCCAACATTCCGGTGCCAATATTCCCCAACATTCCGGTTCCAACATTCCGGATTTCCAACATTCCCCAACATTCCAGAGTTCCAACATTCCCCAACATTCCCAGTTCCAACATTCCCCAACATTCCAGAGTTCCAACATTCCGGAGTTCCAACATTCCCCAACATTCCAGAGTTCCGATGTTCGCCAACATTCCGGAGTTCCAACATTCCCCAACATTCCCGCGTTCCAACATTCCCCAACATTCCGGAGGTCCACATTCCCCAGTTCCAACATTCCACAACATTCAGGAGTTCCAATATTCCCCAACATTCCCGAGTTCCAACATTCCCCAACATTCCGGAGGTCCACATTCCCCAGTTCCAACATTCCCCAACATTCCGGAGTTCCAACATTCCCGAGTTCCACCATTCCCGAGTTCCAACATTCCCCCACATTCCGGAGTTCCAACATTCCCAAACATTCAGGAGTTCCAACATTCCCCAACATTCCGGAGTTCCAACATTCCCCAACATTCCGGAGTTCCAACATTCCCAAACATTCCAGAGTTCCAACATTCCCCAACATTCCGGAGTTCCAACATTCCCCAACATTCCGGAGTTCCAACATTTACAAACATTCCAGAGTTCCAACATTCCCCCACATTCAGGAGTTCCAACATTCCCCAACATTCCGGAGTTCCGATATTCCCCAACATTCCGGAGTTCCAACATTCCGGAGTTCCAACATTCCGGAGTCCCAACATTCCCCAACATTCCCGAGTGCCAACATTCCCCAACATTCCCGAGTTCTAACATTCCCCAACATTCCCGAGTTCCAACATTCCCGAGTTCCAACATTCCCCAACTTTCCAGAGTTCCAACATTCCCCAACATTCCGAGTTCCAACATTCCAGTTCCAACATTCCCCAAAATTCGAGTTCCAACATTTGAGTTCCAACATTCCCCAACATTCCCGAGTGCCAACATTCCCCAACATTCCAGAGTTCCAACATTCCCGAGTTCCAACATTCAAGAGTTCCAACATTCCCCGACATTCCCGAGTTCCAACATTTCCGAACATTCCGGAGTTCCAACATTCCCCAACATTCCGGAGATCCATAATTCCCCAACATTTCGGAGTTCCAACATTCCCAAGTTCCAACATTCCCCAACACTCCGGAGTTCCAACATTCCAGAGTTCCAACATTCCCCAACATTTCAGAGTTCCACCATTGCCGAGTTCCGACATTCTCCAACATTCGGAGTTCCAACATTTCCTGAGTGCCAATATTCCCAACATTCCCGAGTTCCAACATTCCACAACATTCGGTGTTCCAACATTCGGAGTTCCAACATTCCCCACATTCGGAGTTCCAACATTCCCCAACATTCCCCAGTTCCATCATTCCAACATTTCCCAGTTCCAACATTCCCCCCGGAGTTCCGGTTCCATTTCGGAGTTCCAACATTCCCCCAGTGCCAACATTCCCCAACATTCCAGAGTTCCAACATTCCCCAGTTCCAATATTCAAGAGTTCCAACATTCCCGAACATTCTGGAGTTCCAACATTCCCCAACATTCCGGAGATCCAACATTCCCGAGTTCGAACATTCCACAACATTCAGGAGTTCCAATATTCCCCAACATTCCCGAGTTCCAACATTCCCCAACATTCCGGAGTTCCACATTCCGGAGTTCCTACATTCCCCAACATTCCGGAGTTCCAACATTCCCGAGTTCCAACATTCCCGAGTTCCAACATTCCCCACATTCCGGAGTTCCAACATTCCCGAACATTCAGGAGTTCCAACATTCCCCAACATTCCCGAGTTCTAACATTCCCCAACATTCCCGAGTTCCAACATTCCAGAGTTCCAACATTCCCGAGTGCCAACATTCCCCAACATTCCGGAATTCCAACATTCCCCAACATTCCCGAGTTCCAACATTCCCGGGTTCCAACATTCCCGAGTTCCAACATTCCCCAACATTCCCGAGTGCCAACATTCCCCAACATTCAGTGCCAACATTCCCCAACATTCCCAAGTTCCAACATTCCCCACATTCCGAGTTCCAACATTTTGAGTTCCAACATTCCAGTGCCAACATTCCCCAACATTCCAGAGTTCCAACATTCCCAGTTCCAATATTCAAGAGTTCCAACATTCCCGAACATTCCGGAGTTCCAACATTCGGTTCCAACATTCCCGAGTGCCAACATTCCCCAACATTCCAGAGTTCCAACATTCCCCAGTTCCAATATTCAAGAGTTCCAACATTCCCGAACATTCCGGAGTTCCAACATTCCGGAGTTCCAACATTCCGGAGTTCCAACATTCCCCAACATTCCGGAGATCCAACATTCCCGAGTTCGAACATTCCACAACATTCAGGAGTTCCAATATTCCCCAACATTCCCGAGTTCCAACATTCCCCAACATTCCGGAGTTCCACATTCCGGAGTTCCTACATTCCCCAACATTCCAGAGTTCCAACATTCCAGTTCCAACATTTCCCCACATTCGAGTTCCAACATTCCCCAACATTCCGAGTTCCAACATTCCCCAACATTCCAGTTCTAACATTCCCCAACATTCCGAGTTCCAACATTCCAGAGTTCCTACATTCCCCAACATTCGAGTTCCAACATTCCCGAGTTCCAACATTCGAGTTCCAACATTCCCCATTCGGAGTTCCAACATTCCGAACATTCAGGAGTTCCAACATTCCCCAACATTCCTGGAGTTCTAACATTCCCCAACATTCGAGTTCCAACATTCCAGAGTTCCAACATTCCAGTGCCAACATTCCCCAACATTCCTGAAGTGCCAACATTCCCCAACATTCCGAGTTCCAACATTCCGGAGTTCCAACATTCCCCACATTCGGAGTTCCAACATTCCCCAACATTCCAGAGTTCCAACATTCCCGGTTCCAAAATTCAAGAGCTCCAACATTCCCAACATTCCAGTTCCAACATTCCCCAACATTCGGTTCCAACATTCGAGTTCCAACATTCCCCAACATTCCAAAGTTCCAACATTCCCGGTTCCAACATTCCCGAGTTCCAACATTCCCCAACATTCCCAGTGCCAACATTCCCCAACATTCCCAAGTTCCAACATTCCCCACATTCCGGAGTTCCAACATTCCCGAACATTCAGGAGTTCCAACATTCCCCAACATTTCGAGTTCTAACATTCCCCAACATTTCCGGTTCCAACATTCCCCACATTCCGGTTCCAACATTCCCCAACATTCGGAGTTCCAACATTCCCAGTTCCAACATTCCCGAGTTCCAACATTCCCGAACATTCAGGAGTTCCAACATTCCCAACATTCCAGTTCTAACATTCCCAACATTCCAGTTCCAACATTCCCACATTCCGAGTTCCAACATTCCCGAACATTCAGGAGTTCAACATTCCCCAACATCCGGAGTTCCAACATTCCCAGTTCAAACATTCCAGTTCCAACATTCCCCAACATTCCAGTGCCAACATTCCCCAACATTCCAGAGTTCCAACATTCCCCGAGTTCCAACATTCCCCAAAATTCGGAGTTCCAACATTTGAGTTCCAACATTCCCCAACATTCCAGTTCCAACATTCCAGAGTTCCAACATTCCCCAACATTCGAGTTCCAACATTCCGGTTCCAACATTACACAACATTCCCGAGTTCCAACATTCCCCAACATTCCGAGTTCCAACATTCCCGAACATTCAGGGTTCCAACATTCCCCAACATTCGAGTTCCAACATTCCCCAACATTCCGAGTTCCAACATTCCGGTTCCAACATTCCCCAACATTCCCGAGTGCCAACATTCCCCAACATTCCAGAGTTCCAACATTCCCGAGTTCCAACATTCAAGAGTTCCAACATTCCCCGACATTCCCGAGTTCCAACATTCCGAACATTCCAGAGTTCCAACATTCCCCAACATTCCGGAGATCCATAATTCCCCAACATTTCGGAGTTCCAACATTCCCAAGTTCCAACATTCCCCAACACTCCGGAGTTCCAACATTCCAGAGTTCCAACATTCCCCAACATTTCAGAGTTCCACCATTGCCGAGTTCCGACATTCTCCAACATTCCGGAGTTCCAACATTCCTGAGTGCCAACATTCCCCAACATTCCGGAGTTCCAACATTCCGGAGTCCCAATATTCCGGAGTTCCAACATTCCAGAGTTCCAACAGTCCCGAGATCCAACATTCCCCAACATTCAGGAGTTCCAATATTCCCCAACATTCCCGAGTTCCAACATTCCACAACATTCCGGAGTTCCAACATTCCGGAGTTCCAACATTCCCCCACATTCCGGAGTTCCAACATTCCCCAACATTCCCCAGTTCCATCATTCCCCAACATTTCCCAGTTCCAACATTCCCCCACATTCCGGAGTTCCAACATTTCGGAGTTCCAACATTCCCGAGTGCCAACATTCCCCAACATTCCAGAGTTCCAACATTCCCCAGTTCCAATATTCAAGAGTTCCAACATTCCCCAACATTCCCGAGTTCCAACATTCCCGAACATTCCGGAGTTCCAACATTCCGGAGTTCCAACATTCCCCAACATTCCGGAGATCCAACATTCCCGAGTTCGAACATTCCACAACATTCAGGAGTTCCAATATTCCCCAACATTCCAGTTCCAACATTCCCCAACATTCGGAGTTCCACATTCCGGGTTCCTACATTCCCCAACATTCGGAGTTCCAACATTCCGGTTCCAACATTCCGGTTCCAACATTCCCCATATTCGGAGTTCCAACATTCCCGAACATTCAGGAGTTCCAACATTCCCCAACATTCCAGTTCTAACATTCCCCAACATTCCCGGTTCCAACATTCCAGAGTTCCAACATTCCGAGTGCCAACATTCCCCAACATTCGGAATTCCAACATTCCCCAACATTCCGAGTTCCAACATTCCAGTTCCAACATTCGAGTTCCAACATTCCCCAACATTTCGGTGCCAACATTCCCCAACATTCGAGTTCCAACATTCGGGTTCCAACATTCCCACATTCGGTTCCAACATTCCCCAACATTCCAGAGTTCCAACATTTCCAGTTCCAAAATTCAAAACTCCAACATTCCCCAACATTCCCGAAGTTCCAACATTCCCGAACATTCGAGTTCCAACATTCGAGTTCCAACATTCCCCAACATTCCAAAGTTCCAACATTCCAGTTCCAACATTCCGAGTTCCAACATTCCCAACATTCCAGTGCCAACATTCCCCAACATTCCCAAGTTCCAACATTCCCCACATTCCGAGTTCCAACATTCCCGAACATTCAGGAGTTCCAACATTCCCCAACATTCCCAGTTCTAACATTCCCCAACATTCCAGTTCCAACATTCCCCACATTCCGGTTCCAACATTCCAGAACATTCAGGAGTTCCAACATTCCCCAACATTTCGGTTCCAACATTCCAGTTCAAACATTCCCGGTTCCAACATTCCCCAACATTCCCGGTGCCAACATTCCCCAACATTCCGGTTCCAACATTCGGTTCCAACATTCCCCACATTCCGGTTCCAACATTTCCCAACATTCCAGAGTTCCAACATTCGAGAGTTCCAAAATTCAAGAGCTCCAACATTCCCCAACATTCCCGAGTTCCAACATTCCCGAACATTCGGAGTTCCAACATTCCGAGTTCCAACATTCCCCAACATTCAAAGAATCCAACATTCCGAGTTCAAACTTTCCCCAACATTCCAGAGTTCCAACATTCCCCAACATTCCAGAGTTCCGATTTTCCCCAACATTCGAGTTCCAACATTCCCCAACATTCCGGGTTCCAACATTCCAGTTCAACATTCCCCAACATTCAGAGATCCAACATTCCGAGTTCAAACTTTCCCCAACATTCCAGAGTTCCAACATTCCCCAACATTCCAGAGTTCGATTTTCCCCAACATTCGGAGTTCCAACATTCCCCAACATTCAGTTCCAACATTCGGAGTTCCACCATTCCCCAACATTCCGGAGTTCCAACATACCCCAACATTTCGGTGCCAACATTCCCCAACATTCCGGTTCCAACATTCGGTTCCAACATTCCAACATTTCAGTGCCAATATTCCCCAACATTCCGGTTCCAACATTCCGGTTCAACATTCCCCAACATTCCAGAGTTCCAACATTCCCCAACATTCCAGAGTTCAACATTCCCCAACATTCCAGAGTTCCAACATTCGGTTCCAACATTCCCCAACATTCCAGAGTTCGATGTTTCGCCAACATTCGAGTTCCAACATTCCCCAACATTCCGCGTTCCAACATTCCCCAACATTCCGGTCCTTCCATTCCCCAGTTCCAACATTCCACAACATTCAGGAGTTCCAATATTCCCCAACATTCCCGAGTTCCAACATTCCCCAACATTCCGGAGGTCCACATTCCCCAGTTCCAACATTCCCCAACATTCCGGAGTTCCAACATTCCGGAGTTCCTACATTCCCCAACATTCCGGAGTTCCAACATTCCCGAGTTCCACCATTCCCGAGTTCCAACATTCCCCCACATTCCGGAGTTCCAACATTCCCAAACATTCAGGAGTTCCAACATTCCCCAACATTCCGGAGTTCCAACATTCCCCAACATTCCGGAGTTCCAACATTCCCAAACATTCCAGAGTTCCAACATTCCCCAACATTCGGTTCCAACATTCCCCAACATTCGAGTTCCAACATTTACAAACATTCCAGAGTTCAACATTCCCCACATTCAGGGTTCCAACATTCCCCAACATTCCGGAGTTCGATATTCCCCAACATTCGGTTCCAACATTCCGAGTTCCAACATCCGGAGTTCCAACATTCCAGTCCCAACATTCCCCAACATTCCGGTGCCAACATTCCCCAACATTCGAGTTCTAACATTCCCCAACATTCGGTTCCAACATTCCCAGTTCCAACATTCCCCAACATTCCAGAGTTCCAACATTCCCCAACATTCCGGAGTTCCAACATTCCGAGTTCCAACATTCCCAAAATTCGAGGTTCCAACATTTCGAGGTTCAACATTCCCCAACATTCAGTTCCAACATTCCAGAGTTCCAACATTCCCCAACATTCGGTTCCAACATTCCCAGTTCCAACATTACACAACATTCGAGTTCCAACATTCCCCAACATTCAGTGCCAACATTCCCCAACATTCCAGAGTTCCAACATTCCAGTTCCAACATTCAAGAGTTCCAACATTTCCCGACATTCCGAGTTCCAACATTTCCGAACATTCGGTTCCAACATTCCCCAACATTCGAGAGATCCATAATTCCCCAACATTTTCGGTTCCAACATTCCCAAGTTCCAACATTCCCCAACACTCCGAGTTCCAACATTCCAGAGTTCCAACATTCCCCAACATTTCAGAGTTCCACCATTGCCGAGTTCCGACATTCTCCAACATTCGGTTCCAACATTCCTGAGTGCCAACATTCCCCAACATTCGGTTCCAACATTCGAGTCCCAATATTCGAGTTCCAACATTCCAGAGTTCCAACAGTCCGAATCAACATTCCCCAACATTCAGGAGTTCCAATATTCCCCAACATTCCAGTTCCAACATTCCACAACATTCGGTGTTCCAACATTCCGAGTTCCAACATTCCCCACATTCTGGAGTTCCAACATTCCCCAACATTCCCCAGTTCCATCATTCTAACATTTCCCAGTTCCAACATTCCCCCACATTCCAGTTCCAACATTCGGAGTTCCAACATTCCGACTGCCAACATTCCCAACATTCCAGAGTTCCAACATTCCCCAGTTCCAATATTCAAAGTTCCAACATTCCCCAACATTCCGAAGTTCCAACATTCCCGAACATTCGGTTCCAACATTCAACATTCTGGTTCCAACATTCCGAGTTCCAACATTCCCCAACATTCGGAGATCCAACATTCCGAGTTCGAACATTCCACAACATTCAGGAGTTCCAATATTCCCCAACATTCGGTTCCAACATTCCCCAACATTCCGGTTCCACATTCCGGTTCCTACATTCCCCAACATTCCGAGTTCCAACATTCCGAGTTCCAACATTCCCGGTTCCAACATTCCCCACATTCCGGTTCCAACATTCGCGAACATTCAGGAGTTCCAACATTCCCCAACATTCCCAGTTCTAACATTCCCCAACATTCCAGTTCCAACTTTCCAGAGTTCCAACATTCCAGTGCCAACATTCCCCAACATTCGGAATTCCAACATTCCCCAACATTCCCAGTTCTAACATTCCCCAACATTCGAGTTCCAACATTCCAGGTTCCAACATTCCCAGTGCCAACATTCCCCAACATTCCGAATTCCAACATTCCCCAACATTCCAGTTCCAACATTCCCGAGTTCCAACATTCCCAGTTCCAACATTCCCCAACATTCCGGTGCCAACATTCCCCAACATTCGAGTTCCAACATTCCGAGTTCCAACATTCCCCATTTGAGTTCCAACATTCCCCAACATTCAGAGTTCCAACATTCAGTTCCAAAATTCAAGAGCTCCAACATTCCCCAACATTCCAGTTCCAACATTCCCGAACATTCCGAGTTCCAACATTCGAGTTCCAACATTCCCAACATTCAAAGTTCCAACATTCCAGTTCCAACATTCCGAGTTCCAACATTCCCCACATTCCGGTTCCAACATTCCGAACATTCAGGAGTTCCAACATTCCCCAACATTCAGTTCTAACATTCCCCAACATTCCGAGTTCCAACATTCCCCACATTCCGAGTTCCAACATTCCCGAACATTCAGGGGTTCCAACATTCCCCAACATTCGGAGTTCCAACATTCCCAGTTCAAACATTCCAGTTCCAACATTCCCCAACATTCAGTGCCAACATTCCCCAACATTCCGAGTTCCAACATTCCGGTTCCAACATTCCCCACATTCGGGTTCCAACATTTCCCAACATTCCAGAGTTCCAACATTCGAGTTCCAAAATTCAAAACTCCAACATTCCCCAACATTCCAGTTCCAACATTCCGAACATTCCGAGTTCCAACATTCGAGTTCCAACATTCCGGAGTTCCAACATTCCCCAACATTCAAGAGATCCAACATTCCCGAGTTCAAACTTTCCCCAACATTCCAGAGTTCCAACATTCCCCAACATTCCAGAGTTCCGATTTTCCCCAACATTCCGGAGTTCCAACATTCCCCAACATTCCCCAGTTCCATCATTCCCCAACATTTCCCAGTTCCAACATTCCCCACATTCCGGGGTTCCAACATTCCAGAGTTCCAACATTCCAGTGTAACATTCCCCAACATTCGGTTCCAACATTCCGGAGTTCCAACATTCCCCAACATTCCCGAGTGCCAATATTCCCCAACATTCCGGAGTTCCAACATTCCGGAGTTCCAACATTCCCCAACATTCCAGAGTTCCAACATTCCCCAACATTCCAGAGTTCCAACATTCCCCAACATTCCAGAGTTCCAACATTCCGGAGTTCCAACATTCCCCAACATTCCAGAGTTCCGATGTTCGCCAACATTCCGGAGTTCCAACATTCCCCAACATTCCCGCGTTCCAACATTCCCCAACATTCCGGAGGTCCACATTCCCCAGTTCCAACATTCCACAACATTCAGGAGTTCCAATATTCCCCAACATTCCCGAGTTCCAACATTCCCCAACATTCCGGAGGTCCACATTCCCCAGTTCCAACATTCCCCAACATTCGAGTTCCAACATTCGAGTTCCTACATTCCCAACATTCGAGTTCCAACATTCGAGTTCCACCATTCGAGTTCCAACATTCCCCACATCCGGAGTTCCAACATTCCCAAACATTCAGGAGTTCCAACATTCCCCAACATTCGGTTCCAACATTCCCCAACATTCGAGTTCCAGCGTTCCCAAACATTCGGTTCCAACATTCCCCAACATTCCGGTTCCAACATTCCCCAACATTCCAGAGTTCCAACATTCCCCAACATTCCAGAGTTCCAACATTCCCCAACATTCCAGGTTCCAACATTCCGGGTTCCAACATTCCCCAACATTCCAGAGTTCGATGTTCGCCAACATTCGGTTCCAACATTCCCCAACATTCAGCGTTCCAACATTTCCCCAACATTCCGGAGGTCCACATTCCCCAGTTCCAACATTCCCCAACATTCCCGAGTTCCAACATTCCCCAACATTCCGGAGTTCCAACATTCCGGAGTTCCAACATTCCCCAACATTCCCGAGTGCCAACATTCCCCAACATTCCAGAGTTCCAACATTCCCGAGTTCCAACATTCAAGAGTTCCAACATTCCCCGACATTCCCGAGTTCCAACATTTCCGAACATTCCGGAGTTCCAACATTCCCCAACATTCCGGAGATCCATAATTCCCCAACATTTCGGAGTTCCAACATTCCCAAGTTCCAACATTCCCCAACACTCCGGAGTTCCAACATTCCAGACTTCCAACATTCCCCAACATTTCAGAGTTCCACCATTGCCGAGTTCCGACATTCTCCAACATTCCGGAGTTCCAACATTCCTGAGTGCCAACATTCCCCAACATTCCGGAGTTCCAACATTCCGGAGTCCCAATATTCCGGAGTTCCAACAATCCCGAGTTCCAACATTCCAGAGTTCCAACAGTCCCGAGATCCAACATTCCCCAACATTCAGGAGTTCCAATATTCCCCAACATTCCCGAGTTCCAACATTCCACAACATTCGAGTTCCAACATTCCGGTTCCAACATTCCCCACATTCGGGTTCCAACATTCCAACATTCCCCAGTTCCATCATTCCCCAACATTCCCCAGTTCCAACATTCCCCACATTCCGGTTCCAACATTTGAGTTCCAACATTCCCGAGTGCCAACATTCCCCAACATTCCAGAGTTCCAACATTCCCCAGTTCCAATATTCAAGAGTTCCAACATTCCCCAACATTCCCGAGTTCCAACATTCCCGAACATTCCGGAGTTCCGATATTCCCGAGTACCAACATTCCCCAACATTCCAGAATTCCGATATTCCCCAACATTCCGGAGTTCCAACATTCCGGACTTCTAACATTCCCCAACATTCCCGAGTTCCAACCTTCCCCAACATTTCCGAGTTCCAACATTCCCCAACATTCCAGAGTTCCAACATTCCCCCACATTCCGGAGTTCCAACATTTCCCAACATTCCAGAGTTCCAACATTCCCGAGTTCCAAAATTCAAGAGCTCCAACATTCCCCAACATTCCCGAGTTCCAACATTCCCGAACATTCCGGAGTTCCAACATTCGAGTTCCAACATTCCGGAGTTCCAACATTCCCCAACATTCAAGAGATCCAACATTCCCGAGTTCAAACTTTCCCCAACATTCCAGAGTTCCAACATTCCCCAACATTCCAGAGTTCCGATTTTCCCCAACATCCGGAGTTCCAACATTCTGGAGTTCCAACATTCCCCAACATTCCCGAGTTCCAACATTTCCGAGTTCCAACATTCCCCAACATTCCCGAGTGCCAACATTCCCGAGTTCCAACATTCCCAACATTCCCGAGTGCCAACATTCCCCAACATTCCCAAGTTCCAACATTCCCCACATTCGAGTTCCAACATTCCCGAACATTCAGGGAGTTCCAACATTCCCCAACATTCCAGTTCTAACGTTCCCCAACATTCCCAGTTCCAACATTCCAGAGTTCCAACATTCCAGTGCCAAAATTCCCCAACATTCGAGTTCCAACATTTGAATTCCAACATTCCCAACATTCCAGTTCCAACATTCGAGTTCCAACATTCCAGTTCCAACATTCCCAACATTCCCAGTGCCAACATTCCCCAACATTCGGTTCCAACATTCCGGTTCCAACATTCCCCCACATTCGAGTTCCAACATTCCCCAACATTCCAGAGTTCCAACATTCCCGACTTCCAAAATTCAAAAGCTCCAACATTCCCCAACATTCCCGAGTTCCAACATTCCCGAACATCCGGAGTTCCAACATTCGGTTCCAACATTCCAACATTCCAGAGTTCCAACATTCCGGTTCCAACATTCCCGAGTTCCAACATTCCCCAACATTCCCAGTGCCAACATTCCCCAACATTCCCAAGTTCCAACATTCCCCACATTCCGGGTTCCAACATTCCCGAACATTCAGGGGTTCCAACATTCCCCAACATTCCAGTTCTAACATTCCCCAACATTCCCAGTTCCAACATTCCCCCACATTCAGTTCCAACATTCCCGAACATTCAGGAGTTCCAACATTCCCCAACATTCAGTTCCAACATTCCGAGTTCAAACATTCAGTTCCAAAATTCCCCAACATTCCGAAAGTGCCAACATTCCCCAACATTCGGACTTCCAACATTCGAGTTCAACATTCCCCACATTCCGGTTCCAACATTTCCCAACATTCCAGAGTTCCAACATTCCGAGTTCCAAAATTCAAGAGCTCAACATTCCCCAACATTCCCGGTTCCAACATTCCCAACATTTCGGTTCCAACATTCCGGTTCCAACATTCAGTTCCAACATTCCCCAACATTCCAGAGTTCATTTTTCCCCAACATTCGGGTTCCAACATTCCCCAACATTCCAGTTCCAACATTCGGTTCCAACATTCCCCAACATTCGGTTCCAACATACCCCAACATTCCAGAGTTCCAACATTCCCGGTGCCAACATTCCCCAACATTCGGTTCCAACATTCCGGTTCCAACATTCCCCAACATTCCAGTGCCAATATTCCCCAACATTCCGAGTTCCAACATTCGAGTTCCAACATTCCAACATTCCAGAGTTCCAACATTCCCCAACATTCAGAGTTCCAACATTCCCCAACATTCCAGAGTTCCAACATTCCGAGTTCCAACATTCCCCAACATTCCAGAGTTCCGATGTTCGCCAACATTCCGGAGTTCCAACATTCCCCAACATTCCCGCGTTCCAACATTCCCCAACATTCCGGAGTTCCAATATTCCCCAACATTCGAGTTCCAACATTCCCCAACATTCGGAGGTCCACATTCCCCAGTTCCAACATTCCCCAACATTCGAGTTCCAACATTCCGAGTTCCTACATTCCCCAACATTCCGGTTCCAACATTCGAGTTCCACCATTCGAGTTCAACATTCCCCACATTCGGAGTTCCAACATTCCCAAACATTCAGGGTTCCAACATTCCCCAACATTCGGTTCCAACATTCCCCAACATTCGGAGTTCCAACATTCCCAAACATTCCAGAGTTCCAACATTCCCCAACATTCCGGTTCCAACATTCCCCAACATTCGAGTTCCAACATTTACAAACATTCCAGAGTTCCAACATTCCCCACATTCAGAAGAGTTCCAACATTCCCCAACATTCGGAGTTCGATATTCCCCAACATTTCGGGTTCCAACATTCGAGTTCCAACATTCGGAATTCCAACATTCCCAGTCCCAACATTCCCCAACATTCCAGTGCCAACATTCCCCAACATTCCAGTTCTAACATTCCCCAACATTCCAGTTCCAACATTCCCCAACATTCCGAGTTCCAACATTCCCAGTTCAACATTCCCCAAAATTCGAGTTCCAACATTCTGAGTTCCAACATTCCCCAACATTCAGTTCCAACATTCCGAGTTCCAACATTACACAACATTCGAGTTCCAACATTCCCCAACATTCGAGTTCCAACATTCCCGAACATTCAGGGTTCCAACATTCCCCAACATTCCGGTTCCAACATTCCCCAACATTCGGGTTCCAACATTCGGAGTTCCAACATTTCCCTAACATTCGGTGCCAACATTCCCCAACATTCCAGAGATTCCAACATTCTAACAGTTCCAACATTCAGAGTTCCAACATTCCCCGACATTCCAGTTCCAACATTTCCGAACATTCCAGGTTCCAACATTCCCCAACATTCCGAATCCATAATTCCCCAACATTCGAGTTCCAACATTCCCAAGTTCCAACATTCCCCAACACCGGAGTTCCAACATTCCAAGTTCCAACATTCCCAACATTTCAGAGTTCCACCATTGCCGGTTCAACATTCTCCAACATTCGGTTCCAACATTCCTGAGTGCCAACATTCCACAACATTCGGTTCCAACATTCAGTCCCAATATTCGGTTCCAACATTCCAGAGTTCCAACAGTTCGAGATCCAACATTCCCCAACATTCAGGGTTCCAATATTCCCCAACATTCCCCGAGTTCCAACATTCCACAACATTCGGTTCCAACATTCCGGTTCCAACATTCCCCCACATTCCGAGTTCCAACATTCCCAACATTCCCCAGTTCCATCATTCCCCAACATTTCCCAGTTCCAACATTCCCCACATTCCAGTTCCAACATTTCGAGTTCCAACATTCAGTGCCAACATTCCCAACATTCCAGAGTTCCAACATTCCCAGTTCCAATATTCAAGAGTTCCAACATTCCCCAACATTCCGGTTTCAACATTCCCGAACATTCCGAATTCCAACATTCGGTTCCAACATTCCCCAACATTCAAGAGATCCAACATTTCCGGTTCGAACATTCCACAACATTCAGTTCCAATATTCCCCAACATTCGAGTTCCAACATTCCCCAACATTCTGAGATTTCCACATTCCAGTTCTACATTCCAACATTCCGGTTCCAACATTTCCAGTTCCAACATTCCCAGTTCCAACATTCCCACATTCCAGTTCCAACATTCCCGAACATTCAGGAGTTCCAACATTCCCCAACATTTCGGTTCAACATTCCCCAACATTCGGTTCCAACATTCCAGGTTCCAACATTCCCAGTTCCAACATTCCCCAACATTCAGTGCCAACATTCCCCAACATTCCGGTTCCAACATTCCGGTTCCAACATTCCCCAACATTCCGGTTCCAACATTCCCCAACATTCCAGAGTTCCAACATTCCCGGTGCCAACATTCCCCAACATTCGAGTTCCAACATTCGAGTTCCAACATTCCCCAACATTCGGTGCCAATGTTTCCCCAACATTCTGTTCCAACATTCCAACATTCCGAGTTCCAACATTCCCCAACATTCAGAGTTCCAACATTCGAGTTCCAACATTCAGAGTTCCAACATTCCCCAACATTCCAGAGTTCCAACATTCAGGTTCCAACATTCCATTCCAAGAGTTCGACATTCGCCAACATTCGGGTTCCAACATTCCCCAACATTCGGTTCCAACATTCCCCAACATTCGGTTCCAACATTCCAACAGTTCCAACATTCCAACATTCAGGAGTTCCAACATTCCCAACATTCGGTTCCAACATTCCCCAACATTCCGGGTTCAACATTCCCCAGTTCCAACATTCCCCAACATTCCAGTTCAACCAACATTCGGTTCCTACATTCCCCAACATTCGGTTCCAACATTCGAGTTCCACCATTCGGTTCCAACATTCCCCAACATTCCGGTTCCAACATTCCCAAACATTCAGGGTTCCAACATTCCCCAACATTCGAGTTCCAACATTCCCCAACATTCCGGTTCCAACATTCAAACATTCAGAGTTCCAACATTCCCCAACATTCGGTTCCAACATTCCCCAACATTCGGTTCCAACATTTACAAACATTCAGAGTTCCAACATTCCCCCACGTTCAGGGTTCCAACATTCCCCAACATTCCAGGTTCGACATTCCCAACATTCGGGTTCCAACATTCCCGAGTTCCAACATTCGAGTTCCAACATTCCAGTCCCAACATTCCCCAACATTCCGGTTCCAACATTTCCAACATTCGGTTCCAACATTCCCCAACATTCAGGTTCCATAATTCCCCAACATTTGGTTCCAACATTCGGTTCCAACATTCCCCAACATTCCGGTTCCAACATTCCAGAGTTCCAACATTGCCAACATTCAACATTTCGTTCCAACATTCCGAGTTCCAACATTCTCCAACATTCCGGTTCCAACATTCTGGTGCCAACATTCCCCAACATTCGGTTCCAACATTCCGAGTCCCAACATTCAGTTCCAACATTCCCGGTTCAACATTCCCCAACATTCAGGGTTCCAACATTCCAACATTTCCCAGTTCCAACATTTCACAACGGTTCCAAGTTCCAACATTCAACATTCAGGTTCCAACATTCCCCAACATTCCAAGTTCCAACATTCCCCAACATTCCCCAACATTCCAACATTCCCCAACATTCAGTTCCAACATTCAGTTCCAACATTCCCCAACATTCAGTTCCAACATTCCAAGTTCCAACATTCCAACATTCAGGTTCCAACATTCCCCAACATTCAGAGTTCCAACATTCCCAAGTTCCAACATTCAGTTCCAACATTCCCCAACATTCCGGAGTTCCAACATTCAGTTCCAACATTCATTCCCAACATTCGGTTCCCAACATTCAGTTCAACATTCCCCAACATTTCGGAGTTCCAACATTCCCCAACATTCCGGTTCCAACATTCCCGGTTCCAACATTCCCCAACATTCAGGTTCCAACATTCCCCAACATTCGAGTTCCAACATTCCCCAGTTCCAACATTCCCCAACATTCGGTTCCAACATTCCCCAACATTCCGGTTCCAACATTCGGTTCCAACATTCAGTTCCAACATTCCCAACATTCCCCAACGTTCACATTCCCAGTTCATTCCCCAACATTCGGAGTTCCAACATTCCAACAACATTCCATTCGGTTCCAACATTCCCCAACATTCAGGTTCCAACATTCCAAGTTTCAACATTCCCCAACATTCGGTTCCAACATTCCCAACATTCAAGTTCCAACATTCCAACATTCCATTCCCCAACATTCCCGAGTTCAACATTCCCCAACATTCAGTTCCAACATTCCAGTTCCAACATTCAGTTCCAACATTCCCCAACATTCCAGTTCAACATTCCCAACATTCAACATTCCAACATTCCCCAACATTCGAGTTCCAACATTCGGTTCCAACATTCCCCAACATTCGGTTCCAACATTCGGTTCCAACATTCAGGTTCCAACATTCCCCAACATTCGGTTCCAACATTCCGGTTCCAACATTCCCCAACATTCCGGTTCCAACATTCCCCAACATTCGGTTCCAACATTCCCAACATTCAAGTTCCAACATTCCGGTTCCAAACATTCGGTTCAACATTCAGTTCCAACATTCCGGTTCCAACATTCCGGGTTCCCCAACATTCCGAGTTCCAACATTCCCCAACATTCCCGGTTCCAACATTCCCAACATTCCGAGTTCAACATTCCCCAACATTCGGTTCCAACATTCCCAACATTCCGGGTTCAACATTCATTCCAACATTTCCAACATTCCGGTTCCAACATTCCCCAACATTCAGGGTTCCAACATTCCCCAACATTCAGAGATCCAACATTTCGGTTCCAACATTCCCGAGTTCCAACATTCCCCAACATTCCAAGTGCCAACATTCCCCAACATTCGGTTCCAACATTCCGGTTCCAACATTCCCCAACATTCTGAGTTCAACATTCCCCAACATTCCAACACCCCAACATTCGGTTCAACATTCCCGAGTTCAACATTCCAAAGCTCCAACATTCCCCAACATTCCCGGTTCCAACATTCCCCAACATTCGAGTTCCAACATTCGGTTCCAACATTCCCAACATTCGGTTCAACATTCCAACATTCCCAGTTCCAACTTTCGCATTCAACATTCCAGTTCAACATTCCCCAACATTCAGTTCCAACATTCGGGTTCCAACATTCCCCAACATTCCGAAGGTTCCAACATTCCCCAACATTCAACGTTCCAACATTCCCAACATTCCGGTTCCAACATTCCCCAACATTCGGTTCCAACGTTCCAACATTCCCCAACATTCCAAGTTCCAACATTCCGGTGCCAACATTCCCAACATTCCAACATTCCCCAACATTCGGTTCCAACATTCAGTTCCAACATTCCCCAAGTTCCAACATTCCCCAACATTCAGAGTTCAACATTCCCCAACATTCCGGTTCCAACATTCAAGTTCCAACATTCCCCAACATTCCAGAGTTCCAACATTCCCCAACATTCAACATTCCAACATTCGGTTCCAACATTCCCAACATTCCAACGGTTCCAACATTCCCCAACATTCCGGAGTTCAACATTCCAACATTCAGGGTTCCAACATTCCCCAACATTCAAGTTCCAACATTCCCCAACATTCAAGTTCCAACATTCACATTCCAACATTCCAACATTCAGGTTCCAACATTCCGGTTCAACATTTCCAGTTCCAACATTCCCCAACATTCCAAGTTCCAACATTCCCCAACGTTCGGTCCAACATTCCCCAACATTCGGTTCCAACATTCCCCAACATTTCGGTTCAACATTCCCCAACATTCCCGATTTCAACATTCCAACATTCAGAGTTCCAACATTCCCCAACATTCAGTTCCAACATTCCCAAGTTCCAACATTCCCCAACATTCCGGGTTCCAACATTCCCCAACATTCCAGTTCCAACATTCCCCAACATTCAAGAGTTCCAACATTCCGGAGGTTCAACATTCCCCAACATTCAGTTCCAACATTCCAACATTCGGTTCAACATTCCCCAACATTCCAACATTCCATTCCAACATTCCCCAACATTCGAGTTCCAACATTCGAGTTCCAACATTCCCCAACATTCGGTTCCAACATTCCCCAACATTCCATTCAGTTCCAACATTCCCCAACATTCCGGTTCCAACATTCCCGGTTCCAACATTCCCCAACATTCGGTTCCAACATTCCCCAACGAGTTCCAACATTCCAACATTCCAGTTCCAACATTCGAACGTTCGGTTCACATTCCGGTTCCAACATTCGTTCCCAACATTCCCGGTTCAACATTCCGGTTCCAACATTCAGGGTTCCAACATTTCGGTTCAACATTCCCGGGGTTCCAACATTCCCCAACATTCCGGTTCCAACATTCGGTTCAACATTCCATTCCAACATTCCAACATTCCAACATTCAGTTCCAACATTCCCCAACATTCCGGTTCCAACATTCCCCAACATTCGGGTTCAACATTTCCCAACATTCGGTTCCAACATTCGGTTCAACATTCGGGTTCAACAGTTCCAACATTCCCCAACATTCAAGAGTTCCAACATTCCCCAACATTCCCCGGTTCAACATTCCAACATTCCCGGTTCCAACATTCAACATTCGGTTCCAACATTCCCAGTTCCAACATTCCGGTTCCAACATTCGGTTCCAACATTCAGTTCAACATTCCCCAACATTCCGAGTTCCAACATTCCCCAACATTCAACATTCCAACATTCCCCAACATTCCCGGTTCAACATTCCAACATTCCGGTTCCAACATTCCCCAACATTCAGTTCCAACATTCCCCATTCCAACATTCCCCAACATTCGGTTCCAACATTCCGGTTCCAACATTCAAAGTTCCATTCCACATTCCAACATTCAGGTTCCAACATTCGGTCCAACATTCCGGTTCAACATTCCCCAACATTCCGGTTCCAACATTCCCCAGCGTTCAACATTCCCCAACATTCCGTTCCAACATTCCGGTTCCAACATTCAGTTCCAACATTCCCCAACATTCGGTTCCAACATTCCCAACATTCCAGAGTTCCAACATTCGTTGCTGTTCCAACATTCCCCAACATTCCGGATTCCAACATTCCGAGATTCCAACATTCCCCAACATTCGGGTTCAGTTCCAACATTCCGAGTTCCAACATTTCGGTTCCAACATTCCCCAACATTTCCCGAGTTCCAACATTCCCAACATTCCATTCCAACAACAGTTCCAACATTCCCAACATTCCAGGTTCCAACATTCCCCAACATTTCAGAGTTCCAACATTCCCAAAGTTCCACATTTCAACAGTTCCAACATTCCCCAACATTCGGGTTCCAACATTCCCCAACATTCCCAAGTTCCAACATTCCTGGGTTCCAACATTCGAAGGTTCCAACATTCCCCAAAGTTCGGTTCCAACATTCCTTCAAGGTCCAACATTCGGTTCCAACATTCCCCAACATTCCGAGTTCCAACATTCCCCAACATTCCGGTTCCAACATTCCCCAACATTCCCCAACGTTCCAACATTCCCCAACATTCGAGTTCCAACATTCCCCAACATTCGTTCCAACATTCCCCAACATTCAGTTCCAACATTCCCCAACATTCGGTTCCAACATTCCGGTTCCAACATTCCCAGTTCCAACATTCCCCAACATTCGGTTCCAACATTCCCCAACATTCCGGAGTTCCAATTCGATTCAACATTCCCCAACATTCGGTTCCAACATTCGAACATTCAGGACATCCAACAACATTCAACCGGTTCCAACATTCCGAGTTCCAACATTCGAGTTCCAACATTCCCCAACGTTCCAACATTCCCAACATTCGAGTTCCAACATTCCCCAACATTCGGTTCCAAGTTCCAACATTCGAGTTCCAACATTCCCAACATTCCGAGTTCCAACATTCGGTTCCAACATTCCCCAACATTCGGTTCCAACATTCGAGTTCCAACATTCGGTTCCAACATTCCGGTTCCAACATTCCCCAACATTCCGGTTCCAACATTCCCCAACATTCCGGTTCCAACATTCGAAGTTCAACATTCAGAGTTCCAACATTCCCCAACATTCGGTTCCAACATTCCAACATTCAGTTCCAACATTCCCCAACATTCGGTTCCAACATTCCGGTTCCCCAACATTCCGGTTCCAACATTCCAGTTCCAACATTCCCCAACATTCCGAGTTCCAACATTCCCCAACATTCCAACATTCCAACATTTCAACATTCCCCAACATTCCAACATTCCCCAACATTCGAGTTCCAACATTCCAACATTCAGTTCCAACATTCCCCAACATTCGGGTTCCAACATTCCCCAACATTTCCAACATTCCGAGTTCCAACATTCCCCAACATTCCAGAAATTCCAACATTCCCAAACATTCAACATTCCCCAACATTTCGGTTCCAACATTCCCCAACATTCCAGAGTTCCAACATTCGAGTTCCAACATTCCGAGTTCCAACGTTCCCCAACATTCAGATTCAACATTCCGGTTCCAACATTCCCCAACATTCAGTTCAACATTCCGCAGTTCAACATTTCAGTTCCAACATTCCCAACATTCCGGTTCCAACATTCGGGTTCCAACATTCAGGGTTCCAACATTCCCCAACATTCCGGTTCCAACATTCCGGTTCCAACATTCGGGTTCAACATTCCCCAACATTTCGAGTTCCAACATTCCCAACATTCCGGTTCCAACATTCCCCAACATTCGAGTTCCAACATTCCCCAACATTCCGGTTCCATTCCCGAGTTCAACATTCCCCAACATTCCGGTTCCAACATTCCCCAACATTCGGTTCCAACATTCCCCAACATTCGTTCCAAGTTTCAACGAGTTCCAACATTCCCCAACATTCCAAGTTCCAACATTTCGAGATTCCAACATTCCCGGAGTTCAACATTCCCCAACATTCCGGTTCCAACATTCCCCAACATTCAGGAGTTCCAACATTCTCAACATTCCGAGTTCTATTCCCCAACATTCCAACATTCCAACATTCCAGAGTTCCAACATTCGGTTCCAACATTCCAACATTCCAGAGTTCCAACATTCCCCAACATTCGAGTTCCAACATTCCCCAACATTCAGTTCCAACATTCGGTTCCAACATTCTAACGAAGTTCAACATTCCCAACATTCCGGTTCCAACATTTCCAACATTCCGGTTCCAACGTTTCCCGTTCCGGTTCCAACATTTCCCAAGTTCCAACATTTCCAACATTCCCCAACATTCCGGTTCCAACATTCCCCAACATTCCGGTTCCAACATTCCCCAACATTCCGAGTTCCAACATTCCCCAACATTCCGGTTCAACATTCCCGAGTTCCAACATTCACGAGGTTCCAACATTCCCCAACATTCCCGGTTCCAACATTCCCCAACATTCAGTTCCAACATTCCAACATTCTAACATTCAGTTCCAACATTCCCGGTTCAACATTCCAACATTCGAGTTCCAACATTCCCCAACATTTCGGTTCCAACATTCGGTTCAACATTCCAGTTCCAACATTTCGGGTTCAACATTCCGGGTTCCAACATTCCCCAACATTCCCGAGAGTTCCAACATTCCCCAACATTCCGAGTTCCAACATTCCGGTTCCAACATTCAGAGTTCAACATTCCCAACATTCCAGGAGTTCCAACATTCCCAAGTTTTCGTTTCCAACATTCCCCAACATTCCCAGTTCCAACATTCCAACATTCCGAGTTCCAACATTCTAACATTCGACATTCCAACATTCCAACATTCCCAACATTCGGTTCCAACATTCGAGTTCCAACATTCCAGTTCCAACATTCCCCAACATTCAGTTCCAACATTCTAACATTCCCAACATTCCGGTCCAAGTTCCCCAACATTCCAGGTTCCAACATTCCCAGTTCCAACATTCCCCAACATTCCAAAATTCCAACATTCCCGAGTTCCAACATTCCCAGTTCAACATTCCCAACATTCCAGTTCCAACATTCCCCAACATTCAGGAGTTCCAACATTCCCCAACATTCCGAGTTCCAACATTCATTTCCAAAGTTCCAACATTCCAACATTCCAGTTCCAACATTCAACATTCAGGAGTTCCCAACATTCCTGAGTTCCAACATTCCCTAACATTCCTGAAGTTCCAACATTCAACATTCCGGTTCCAACATTCTCAACATTCCGGTTCAACATTTCCAACATTCCAACATTCCCCAACATTCCGGAGTTCCAACATTCGAGTTCCAACATTCCCCAACGAGTTCAACGTTCCCCAACATTCCCAGAGTTCCAACATTCCCCAACATTCAACATTCCGAAGTTCCAACATTCCCCAACATTCAGGAGTTCCAACATTCCCCAACATTCCGAGTTCCAACATTCCCAACACGTTTCGAGTTCCAACATTCCGGAGTTCCAACATTCCGATTCCAACATCAGTTCCAACATTCAACAGTTCCAACATTCGACATTCCCCATTTCCAGTTCAACATTCCAACATTCCCCGTTCAGTTCCTAACATTCCCCAAGTTCCAACATTCCCCAACATTCCGAGTTCCAACATTCCCCAACAGTTCCATATTCCAAATTCCAACATTCCCCAACATTCCGGAGTTCCAACATTCCCCAACATTCCGGAGTTCCAACATTCCCAACATTCCGGTTCCAACATTCCCCAACATTCAGAGTTCCAACATTCCCCAACATTCCCCGAGTTCCAACATTCCCAACATTCCCGAGTTCCAACATTCCAAGTTCCAAATTCGAGTTCCAACATTCTCAGTTCCAACATTCCTAACATTCCGAGTTCCAACATTCCCCAACATTCGGTTCCAACATTCCCAACATTCGGTTCCAAATTCCCCAACATTTTCAGTTCCAACATTCCTGAGTTCCAACAGTTCAACATTCCAGGGTTCCAACATTCCGAAGTTCCAACATTCCTAACGTTCCAAGTTCCCATTTCAACGTTTCAACATTCCCCAACATTCCGGTTCCCATTCGTTCCAACATTCCCCAACATTCCGGTTCCAACATTCCGGAGTTCCAACATTCGGGTTCCAACATTCCAACATTCCCAACATTCCAACATTCGCTTGTTCCAGTTCCAACATTCCAACATTCCCCAACATTCGGAGGTTCAACATTCATTCAGTTCCAACATTCCAACATTCGAGTTCCAACATTCCCAACATTTACCAGTTCCAACATTCTAACATTCGGTTCCAACATTCCCAGTTCCAACATTCCCCAACATTCAGGTTCCCAACATTTCGGAGTTCAGAATTCAACATTCTAACATTCCAACATTCCAACATTCCAGTTCCAACATTCATTCAGAGTTCCCACCAACTTGTTCCAACATTCCAACATTCCAGTTCCAACATTCCCCAACATTCCAGTTCAACATTCAGTTCCATCAACATTCGGAGTTCCAACATTCCCAAACATTCCAGAGTTCCAACATTCCCCAACATTCCTTCAGAGTTCCAACATTCCCCAACATTCAGAGTTCCAACATTCCAACGTTCCAACATGAGTTCCAACATTCCCCAACATTCTGAGTTCCAACATTCCCAACATTCCGGGTTCCAACATTCCCCAACATTCCAGAGTTCCAACATTCTTTCCGGAGTTCCAACATTCTGAGTTCCAACATTCCCAAGTTCCAACATTCCCCAACATTCTCGGTTCCACTTGTTCCTCAACATTCCAGAGTTCCAACATTCCGGTTCCAACATTCCGTGAGTTCCAACATTCCAACAACATTGGAGTTCCAACATTCCCCAACATTCCGGGTTCCACATTCCGAGTTCCCAACATTCCCCAGTTCCAAATTCCCCAACATTCCCCAACATTCAGGTTCCAACATTCGAGTTCCAACATTCTCGGTTCCAACATTCCCCAACATTCCTGAGTTCCAACGTTCGTTCCAACATTCGAATTCCAACATTCCGGTTCCAACATTCCTGAATTCAAACATTAACATTCCGGTTCCAACATTCGGTTCCAACATTCCCCAACATAAAGTTCCAACATTCCCAACATTCGGATTCCAACATTTCGAGTTCCAACATTCGAGTTACATTCCGAACATTCCAACATTCCCCAACATTCCGGTTCCAACATTCCCAACATTCAGTTCCAACATTCCCCAACATTCGGGTTCCAACATTCCGAGTTCCAACATTCTAAGCCCAACATTCCCCCAATTCCAACATTCAGTTTCAACATTCGAGTTCCACATTCTGCCAACATTCAGTTCCAACATTCCCCAACATTCCGGTTCAACATTCCCGGTTCCAACATTCCCAGCATTCCGGGTTCCAACATTTCCCAACATTCGAGTTCCAACATTCCGACTTCCAACATTCGAGTTCCAACATTCCCCAGCATTCAGGACATTCCCCAATTCTCAACAGCTCCCCGGTCCCCAACATTCAGGAGATTCCAACATTCCGACATTCAACATTCCCAACGTTCGGGTTCCAGAGTTCCAACATTCCCGAGTTCCAACATTTCCCAACATTCGGTTCCAACATTCCCCAACATTCATTCGGAATTCCAACATTCCCGGTTCCAACATTCCCCAACATTCGGGTTCCAAATTCGTAACAGTTCCAACATTCAGTTCAACATTCAGATTCCAACATTCCCCAACATTCCCGAGTTCCAACATTCCCAACGCGGTTCCAACATTCCCCAACATTCCGGTTTCAACATTCGGTTCCAACATTCCCCAACATTCCAGAGTTCAACATTTCCCCAGCATTCGGTTCCAACATTCCCAACATTCGGTTCAACATTCCCAACATTCGGTTCAACATTCGGTTCCAACATTGCCCAACATTCAGTTCCAGGGTTCAGGTTTCAACGTTCGGTTCAACGTTCCGGGGTTCCAACATTCGAGTTCAACATTCCCAACTTGTTCAGGTTCCAACATTCCCCAACATTCGGTTCTAACGTTCGAGTTCCAACAGTCCCCAACATTCGGTTCCAACTTGTTCCCCAACATTTCGGTTCCAACATTCCGAGATTCCAACATTCCAGTTCCAACATTTCCCAACATTCTGGGTCACAACATTCCACCAATGTTCCATCAGCGAATTCCAACAAAGTTCTAACATTCCAGTACAATGTTCACCAACATTCCATTCCAACGTTCGGTTCCAACATTCAAGATTCCAACGTTCCCCAGCGTTCCAACAAAGTGCCGGGCATTCTCAACATTCCCGGGGGTCAGTCCAACATTCCACCGGCGTTCGGTCAACATTCTCCCCAGCGTTCCCCGACACGTTCACCAAAATTCTGCAGTCTGGCAACATACCACAAATGTTCAGTTCCTGCGTTGCAGTTCCAATGTTTCCCCTCCTTTGTTCGGTCTGGCGTTTATCAATGTTCACTAACATTCCCCAAAATTCTGGGTCACCACATTCACCAACTGATTCCACGGTGTCTTCGGGTTCACTAATGTTCGGTCAACGATTTCCTCAACGTTTCACCGTTCCAATATTCACAGCATTCCTCAACGTTCCTGGCGTTCCCCAATGTTCCTCCAGCGTTCCGGTCCACAAAATTTCCCTAACGTTCCTGAGCGTTCGAATCTAATATTCACCAATGTTCCTGCTTGTTCCCCAAAATTCCGGTCACAACATTCCACCAATATTTCCTGCTTGTTCCACCAATGTTCTAGCTTGTTCCCCAACATTCGGGTCACTGTATTCCACCAACATTGCACCAACGTTCTGCTTGTTCTAACGTTCCCCAACATTCCCCAATATTCCCCAACGTTCCCCAATGTTCCGGTGCGTTCCTGCGTGTCTAACATTCCTGGTCACAGTGTTCCAACTTGCCTGGATGTTCCACAACATTCCACTGGCGTTCCCCAACATTCCGGCGTCGCCAGTCCACCAACCTTCGCCCAGCGTTCCTGCGTTCCTGGCGTTCGTCAGTGTTCTGCAACATTGCTCAACATTCGGGTCAACATTCCACCGCGTCCCCTGTTCACCAACGTTCAAAATATTTCCCCAACATTCCGGTCACAATATTCCGCAACATTCACCAGCGGTCCACGTGTTCTAACATTCTGACTACTAGCGTTCCCCAAAATTCCAGCGTCGCGTTTTAGCGTTCACCAACGTTCATCCAGCGTTACCCCAGCGTTCGGTCACAATGTTCACCAACGTTCCACCAACGTTCAGGTCTCAATGTTCCCACCGGCGTTCCCCTGACATTCCCCAATGTTCCCAACGTTCCCAATATTCGGGTCCCCAGCCCCGACCTTCCACCCGCGTTTCCGCAACGTTCGGTCTAGCGTTTAGCGTTTAGTTCACAATGTTCTAGCGTTTCCCCAACATTCCGAGATCCCAACGTTCCACCAACGTTCCTGTGGTTCCACCAGCGTTCACCAACATTCCCAAAGTTCCCCAACGTTCCCCAGGTTCGGTCCCAGTGTTCCAGCCAGCGTCCACCAACGGTCTGAATGTTCCTGGCGTTCCCCAACATTCCGGTCAAAGATTTTCGTCTTCCTGGCGTTCCCAAACATTTCCCCAAAACTTCCCCACCTCGATTCAAAACTCTCCCCAACGTTCCCCAACATTCAATCTGGCCTTCCACCAATGATCCACCAACCTTCACCGCGTTCACCAACGTTCCACCAACGTTCCACCAACATTCGTCAGTATTCTACCAACTTGTTACTCCAACATTCAAGTCACAACATTCCACCAACGTTCCTGCTTGTTCTGGGTCACAATTTTCCACAAGCGTTCCCACCAACATTCCACCGGCCCGTTCCCCAACATTCCCCAATGTTCTAGCGTTCCCCAATGTTCCAGAGTCCCAACGTTCCCACCCCAAAGTTCCTGTGTTCCCCAACATTCCGAATCACCAATGTTCCACCAACGTTCCACCAGCGTTCCCCAAACATTCCAGTCACAATGTTCACAAGTTCCCCAACGTTCCCCAATGTTTAGTTCTGGCGTTCGGTCCCAACGTGCCCCAGCGTTTTAGCGTTGGGCCAGCGTTCTTAGCGTTCGCGAGCGTTGCGTTCAGGGTCAAAATGTTCCCCAACGTTCCGAGTCCACA